>NC_058085.1:297518508-297818508 GCF_014858855.1 Bufo gargarizans | reverse complement strand
CTCAGCATCAATCAATATTGCATATGTGTGGGGTGATCAACCCTTGACACCCACACATACAATCCTTTCAGGACACTTATCCTCACAGGTCAAGTGTACCAATGGCGGTCGCCTCCAGGGACCTGGTGGCGTATCTGCAGGTGGTGTACAACAACTACCTCTAGGGAACTCCTCCCCCCTCACTTGCTCCTTGTCAGGACGAAGCTGGGCAGTCAGAGCACTGCTTAGGGAGAACTGAGGGCTTTTGTCAGGAGGTTGTGGAGTACGGGAATAGGGCTCCTTTCATTAGGGCACTAATAGGGGCTGAGACCCAGCATCCCTCCCCCCCCCCCTTCCTCCCTCCCTCCCTAGAGTTTTAGTATACTCACCACAAGTAGGGTGGACCCCCACCCTGCTCTTCTATTTTTTCTGCACCTTATCCTAGGGCATTTATTTTATCATAAATATTATTAAAAGTTAAATATTAAAGGTGTCCATTATAACAGCAACAGTAAGGCCACATACATGTCCGCCTGAGCCAGAAAATCAGACATTACTTCTTATTGTATTTTGTTTGATAAACCCCCAGAAATACTGGTACCCTTATGCTTAGATAGATAGATAGATAGATAGACAGACAGACAGACAGATGGATGGATACACTCACACATAGATAGACTCAAAGTATGTGGATAAGATATCACAGGGCGCAAAAATCCAATCCAGATGGTGATAGTGAAGAAATACTTTTATTGCAGAAGTACAACGCGTTTCGGGGAATAGTTCCCCTTCATCAGGTACATAACCTGGTTATGTACCTGATGAAGGGGAACTATTCCCCAAAACGCGTTGTACTTCTGCAATAAAAGTATTTCTTCACTATCACCATCTGGATTGGATTTTTGCGCCCTGGGATATCTTATCCACATACTTTGTATCTTACCACTTCTTGGAGACCTCGGGTATCTCCTACAAGAAGTCATCCCTTCGCGGCTGCAGATCCACCATCAAATCGTGACTCCGGTACACGTCTTGACAAGGTGAGCCTTGCATTGGAACCATTTATTTTACCTGTCTACAAACGGTATTACCCTATGGTGCGCCCTGTTTTATCTTTAACAGTATAAAGTACATAGATAGACTGACAGACACAGATAGATAGATAATAGGATGATAGATAGATTAGATATAGATAATAGGATAGATAGATAGATAGATAGATAGATATAAACGGATGGATGGATAGATAGATATTTAGATAGATAATAGGATGATAGATATATAAAAAGACAGACTGATTAGTGATATTATTTATTGATCTTTTACTTCATTGATGTGGATATATTCTTTTTGTTGGCCTAGTAGGATATTCCTCTCGTTCTCTAGCAGTTTCAGTATATAACCCATATGGACTACATGTACTGTAGTTTGTATTGACTGACCCAAGTCCGTCAGCAGACTTTAGAATCCTAACTAATTGAAATAGTTTACGCATCTGTACTTCTAGTATGTCTGCTTCCTGTTATGGATAGAAAGGATCTATATGATTTGTATGATCCTAACTTTTTATTGCCACAATTACCAGCTATATAAAATACTAAGTGTCTCTTCTGCAGTAAAATAACGATTACAGCCATTTAAGCTTCCAAGATTCACAAAATTATACCTTCTCCTCTTTATTTCCTCAGAGGAAATTATGTCTGAATGACGTATTTGTTAATAAGAAATTACATTGATGCCTATCTTTTATTAGCTTGGTGCTCTATTAATTTTCTATATTATCCATGAATTTCGAGTTGTAAGATAACAAGTTGGATCTATAGCCATGGGCATAAGGATCATAGAGGAAGGCCTTGCAGATGCTATAGTTTTGTGAAGATGGTGAGAGCACAACTCAGACTGGACCCATCCCCCTTCCATGGAGGCAGTGTAGGCCTGTACAGAGCTCTAGCCTCCACACACATAAGATAGAAGAATCAACATGAAGGCTTAGTGGTGGACTGGGCTCACTTAGGCCCACCAGAGGAGCTCATCTTTCTTCTCTATGGAACATCTGCATGTCCACCTTTCATTGCATTATACACTTTGCTGTTATCTTTAGATACACAGGGTATACTAATAGGATCTAATAGGTTACTTCCACCCATAACACATAGACACTACAGGTAAGTGCTCTATTCTACATTAAATTGAGTTGTTTGCTGGACTGTTGGGGCCCATTATTGTGTGAGAGACTTTGCCAACAACAAGACCTTCTGGTAATCGGGTTAGCCATTGAGCCCTACAACTATGAAATTAAAGGGCATCTGTCAGCAGATTTGTACCTATGAAAATGGCTGACCTGTTACATGTGGTTTGCAGCTGAAGGCATCTGTGTTGGTCCCATGTTCATATGTGTCCTCGTTACTGAGAAAAATGATATTTTAATATATGCAAATGAGCCTCCATTAGAAACGAGGGAGTTGCTATTACACCTAGAGGCTCTGCTTTCTGCAACAGCCACTCCCTTTCCACTTTCATTGACAGGGTCAGACAGTAAAAACATCATCACGCCTGGTCCTGTCAATCAAAGGGGAGAGGGCGCGGGAGTTGCATAAAGAGCAGAGCCTCTAGGAGTAAAGACAACGCCTCCTTTGCTCCTTGAGGCTCATTTGCATGTATTAAAACATAATTTTTCTCAGTAATGTGGAAACATATGAACATGGGACCAGCACAGATGCTGTCAGCTGCCAAGCACACATGTAACAGGTCAGCCAGTTTCGTAGGTACAAATCTGCTGACAGATGCCCTTTAAGACCACACACTATTGTGTCACTAACACATAACGACATAGCCTATAAATGAAGACAACACTATTGTTACAACAATAGAACACACTCATGAAATAAATCCAACCAATACTGTGACACCATTAGTATAGAAAACATCTAACAAAAAAAGACAAACATTGTGACATCATCAATACTGTCTATGCATAATGGTAAACATTATTGTGACATCATCCTCATAATTATGATATCACAGCCTAGTGTTAAAGACACAGAACACTGTGACACAATAACAATAGACACAGCCAATGAATAAATTCAAACATTACTGTGACAGCATCAAAACAGAACACAGCCTAACAATAGTGACTAGGGATGAGCGAATCGACTTCGGATAAAACATAATACTTCGTTTGAATACTGTATGGAGCGAGTGGTACCTTGGAACCGAACCCGAGTTCGGGAAATGTATTTTTTTTGCAGTAGAAATTCATTAATGAAGTTATTATGCAAAGTCTTGCGAGACTTCGCAAAGTAATAACTTCGGCTAATAGGAGTCAATACATTCTGAGCGCTCCGTACAGTATTCATACGAAGTATTATGCGAATCGACTTTGAATGAAACATCTTAAGTCGATTCGCTCATCCCTAATAAAGACACATACAATTGACACAACTGACAATAGAATACAGCCAAGGAGCAAAGACACAAACTAATGTGACACTGTTATTACAGAAGTCATCCTAGAAGACAGAAGACACTGGGGCTCATTTACTAAATACTGGTGTTTCACACTCCACTCTGGTATAAGATGCCACTAATTCATGAAGAGGAGCAGTCCTCTTAAAAAATGTCACATCTGTGATGTCTGTGCACCATCTGAATCCCACACTCTGAATTTACTGGCGTAAATTATAACTAATGTGTTGGGCCGCAGTGGCCCTGCCACCTTCCACTAAGTTCAAACACTTTTTTTTTTATTTTTATGGTGAGAGCAGCGGAGAAAGTCCAAAAGTAATAAAATGTGCAAAATGCTGTTTGCGCAAAATTTGTGACTTTTTTACATGAGAACACTAGCATACAAAACGTTGTAAATGACCTCCAATTAATACTGTGACATCATCACACTTTAATGAAACCTGTGAATTAAGTCAAACACTACTGTGACATCATCAACACAGTCTATGATGAAACACAAACACTATTGCAATGTCAATCGAATTGAACATAGCAAAAAGCACAGAACAAAATATCAACTGTGACATCATCAGCCGAGGAATAAAGGCAAACAGCCTAGGAACAAAGGCAAACACTATGATCACATCATCATTATACTACAAAGCTTAGGAATAAAGACAGCGACGTTGTGAAATTAATATAGATCACAGCTTAGGAGTAAAGGCAAATACTATTATCACACCGTCATTATATTATAAAGCTTAGGCATAAAGAGAAGCACAATTGTGAAATTGATGTAGATCACAGGCTAGGAATATTGTCACACACTAGGGTCACTTCATCACATTAGAACACAGTTCAGGAACAAAGACACAGGCTGTGAGATCATTGATGTCATTAGCCTAGGATACAGACTGAGGCCTCTTCCACATGGCCGTTGTGGGTCCATTCCGTGCATTGGGCAATGTCCGTGCGGCGGCCGGGACGGATTGAGACCCATTCAACTTTAATGAATCCATGATCCGTCCGCACCACAAGTTCTATTTTTTTTGCGGTGTGGAGGCACGGACAGAAACACCCTAGTGCTTCCAATCCGTGCTTCCATTCCCCATCTTCGTGATTGCGGACCCATTCAAGTGAATGGGTCTGCATCTGTGATGTGGAGCGCAATACGGCCACGGGCACACAACGTTTGTGTGCAAGAGGCCTAAGAGGCACATTTATTAAGACTGGCATTTTAGACACCGCTCTTAATAAGCCCCTGCGCTGGTGGTGGATTGCTAAAGTTATGACGAGACGCCAGCCTCTACATAACCTCTGTGTATCTACCGCCGTTACTATGATGTTCATCCGTATACAGTTTCATTGCTTGTCAGGAGCACATCTCTGTTTACATGGAAAGATGCGCTGCTGACAATGATGGCATCTTTCTTGTGACACCAAAATCCGAACATCTTTCCATGTAAACAGAGATGTGCTCCTGACAAACGGTTAGGTGATCAGCAGAACATTTATTTGGGTCAATTATCAGGAACATACTGTTCATACAGCGTTCGGCCATATAATAGTAAATGCAGCTGAACAGGAAGAGAAAGGCACACATACGGTTAGCGCCTGCAGCCTGTGTGAGTGCTGTGGAGGCAGTGGCATAGGTGGAGCAAGGGACGGGTAGGTACTAACTAAACAGTCTTTCTTCCACAAGAAAGCACAAAGATCTGATTACCTACAATGCCCAGAGAACCCCTTTAATACGGAACAGAGCCTAAGAATAAAGATTACCACTGTTCTGACATCATCCGTGTAGAGCGCAGCCTAGGAATAAAGACAAAAACTACAGTCTAAGGAATACAGACATGAACTATTGTGACATCATCATGAAGCTAGGAATAAGGACAAACACATTTATGACATCATTAATATAGAAATAAGACTAGGAATAAATGCACAGACTATTAAGACATCACCACACTAGAGGACAGCATAAGTATAAAGTGTTATACCTCCTGGGGGGTTGGATGCCAGAGCACTTGCCTGCCTTTTGTCCTTGGTTCCCTGGCACTTTATGCTTCTGGTTCTAGCTGGCAGGCATGATGGAGTAATGCTCCTCCGCCACTCACACAAGCTGAGGCACGCTTCTTGGCTTCCCTAGCTAATATCTTCCATATGGTTAAAACACATACACACCCCAGCATGCACGCCTCAATCTTACCCATTCTACAGTTGACCACCTTTGGTTATTTAAGACATCTTCCCGTGTGGGAAGGTGCCAGAGCAATAGGTTTTGTAGTCCACTAGACACTGCAAAGATGTGTTATATTCTGTCTGACTACTTGTGCTTGACCTCTGCCTGACTACTGCATTTAGACCCTCTGCTATGTTACTTTTTTTTTTAATATCTCTTTATTTCCATCATCTCAAAATTCATCATCAATAGATTAGATAAAAGTTACATTTTTAATCCATCAGAAAGAAAACATTCTAATCTTTTTCTATACATACCCAAATATTTTTACTCCCCAATTACCCACCCTCCTACCACCCTTATGGGGGGGGGGGGGGGGGAACGTGTAATACAACAAAACAAAAACAAAAAAAAACTCAATCTATCCAGCCCTAAAGTAACCACCTCTTCCATATTTCATCAGCAGTTTTTTCTTTTCTACTATGGCCCTCCATCACCCGTTCTTCTTTAATCAAGTCGTCAACTGCTTTTCTCCACTGCCGAGCTGTTGGAGGGTCAGCCCCTACCCATTTCTTAAGTATTAAGAGTCTAGCTTGAAATAGCACCTTACTCAGGACCATACGTATATCTCTATTTAGACCCAGGTGTTCGGTTGCCGACAAAATACAAGTCATGGGATCTTCTGATATTTGAACCTTCAAAATTAGGTATATAGTATCTGTTATTTCTGTCCAATATCTGAACAATCTTGGGCATCTCCAAAAACAATGTATTAAATCAGCATTCTCTCCCCCACATTTTACACAATCATCCGAAGCTCTAACACCCATTCTTTTCAATATCCATGGGGATCTATGCAACCTATGGACTACAAAGAATTGTGAAATCTTATGTGAACCCCTGTTTGAGACTCGAGAATAGTTCTTTAAAGCATCGTTCCATATTTCTTCCGTAAAGAATTGAAGTTCATTCTCCCATTTTTTCCTAGCTAATATTGTGACCCGTTTCTTTTTTCCCTGCATCAATATCTTATATCTTTTTGCCGTTATTCCTCCTCTTTCACCCACATTAGTAAATTTGTGCAATAACTCAGATCTTTCCATCTTATATTTATCCTCTTGCATAGCTGACCTCAATGCATTCCTAAGCTGAAAATATTTATATCCTTATGCGGTATACCAAACTCTCCAACCATTGTATTAAAGTCTTTCAATTTACCCTGTTCAAATATCTGGTTTAAGTATTTCATCCCATTTTTTTCCCAGTTTATATACGTCTTAATCCCCTGCAGTTCCTTAAGGTTAATATTTTTCCATATAGGTGTGTATTGCAAAAACCCTTTAATCTCTAGTATTTTTTTAATTTCCACCCATGTGTATTCCAGTAAGTTTAAAACTCTATTTCCTATACTATTTCTCCCCAGTGTACCCGATTCCAGCACCTCTAAAAAGTTCCATTCTTCTTTCCATCCCAATCTATTTACTACCTGCCTACCCACCAGACCATCTATACTACTACTACTTTATTTGACCATATTGTGTAATTATATAGTAAAAAAAAACAATTCGGAACTGCTAATCCGCCTTCTCTCACTGGAAGCTGAAGTATCTCTCTCTTTATTCTGGGAATCTTACCTTTCCAGAGGAAATCTCCAATTAAACTATCAAGTAGTCTAAAAGTATCCTGCGACAACCTAACTGCTATGTTACTTGACTTCAGCCTGCTTCCTGGATTCAAACGTGTGGTGCCTGCTTTGGCCTGTTACTGGATTGCACAAACACTGCATGCCCAATATTTGTATTGTCTCTGACCACAATTTTGCCTGATCTCTTGGTTCTCCGTAGTGATGTTTCTAAACCCATGAGAGCAGGGGCGTAGCTAAAGGCTCATGGGCCATGGTGCAAGAGTTAGGCTTGGGCCCCCCTTCCCTCAGTGCTTTGTGTGTCTTCTTATGCAGCACAAGGGTCTTTGGGCCCCCTCAGGCTCCTGGGCCCGGTAGCGACTGCTACCTCTGCACCCCCTATAGCTACGCCCCTGCATGAGAGTCAGCAGCCAATGAATGGAGATTACTCCTTGAGGTAGCAGCCTGTTTGTTCTCCTGCAACGGAGTCCAGATCCTTGTATAGGGGTTAAAGGTTTAAGACCAAGAAGTCCACATACGTAACACCCTTAGGAGTTGCCTCAAGTCAAAGATGTTCAGTGGCACTGCTGATCCACATCTGCTTCCATAACATAAAGTCAAACACTATTATGATTATGATCATTAATAAAGAAAACAGCTTGGGAATAAAGGCTGGCATATTTGTGGCATCATCATCACAGCCTAGAAATAATGGCACATGCTTCTATTACATCATTATTATGGAACCAACCCTAGGGATAGAGGATTAAAATATTGCTACATCCTCACAATAGTACAGGTCCTTCTAAAAAAAATTGCATATTGTGATAAAGTTCATTATTTTCTGTAATGTACTGATAAACATTAGACTTTCATATATTTTAGATTCATTACACACCAACTGAAGTAGTTCAAGCCTTTTATTGTGTTAATATTGATGATTTTGGCATACAGCTCATGAAAACCCAAAATACCTATCTAAAAAAATTTGCATATCATGAAAAGGTTCTCTAAACGAGCTATTAACCTAATCATCTGAATACACTAATTAACTCTAAACACCTGCAAAAGATTCCTGAGGCTTTTAAAAACTCCCAGCCTGGTTCATTACTCAAAACCGCAATCATGGGTAAGACTGCCGACCTGACTGCTGTCCAGAAGGCCATCATTGACACCCTCAAGCAAGAGGGTAAGACACAGAAAGAAATTTCTGAACGAATAGGCTGTTCCCAGAGTGCTGTATCCAGGCACCTCAGTGGGAAGTCTGTGGGAAGGAAAAAGTGTGGCAGAAAACGCTGCACAACGAGAAGAGGTTGGGGGGACCTGCGGAAGCAGTGGACTGAGTCTGGAGTAGAAACATCCAGAGCCACCGTGCACAGGCGTGTGCAGGAAATGGGCTACAGGTGCCGCATTCCCCAGGTCAAGCCACTTTTGAACCAGAAACAGCGGCAGAAGCGCCTGACCTGGGCTACAGAGAAGCAGCACTGGAATGTTGCTCAGTGGTCCAAAGTACTTTTTTCGGATGAAAGCAAATTTTGCATGTCATTCGGAAATCAAGGTGCCAGAGTCTGGAGGAAGACTGGGGAGAGGGAAATGCCAAAATGCCTGAAGTCCAGTGTCAAGTGCCCACAGTCAGTGATGGTCTGGGGTGCCATGTCAGCTGCTGGTGTTGGTCCACTGTGTTTTATCAAGGGCAGGGTCAATGCAGCTAGCTATCAGGAGATTTTGGAGCACTTCATGCTTCCATCTGCTGAAAAGCTTTATGGAGATGAAGATTTCATTTTTCAGCACGACCTGGCACCTGCTCACAGTGCCAAAACCACTGGTAAATAGTTTACTGACCATGGTATTACTGTGCTCAATTGGCCTGCCAACTCTCCTGACCTGAACCCCATAGAGAATCTGTGGGATATTGGGAAGAGAAAGTTGAGAGACGCAAGACCCAACACTCTGGATGAGCTTAAGGCCGCTATCGAAGCATCCTGGGCCTCCATAACACCTCAGCAGTGCCACAGGCTGATTGCCTCCATGCCACGCCGCATTGAAGCAGTCATTTCTGCAAAAGGATTCCCGACCAAGTATTGAGTGCATAACTGAACATAATTATTTAAAGGTTGACTTTTTTTATATTAAAAACACTTTTCTTTTATTGGTCGGATGAAATATGCTAATTTTTTTAGATAGGAAATTTGAGTTTTCATGAGCTGTATGCCAAAATCATCAATATTAAAACAATAAAAGGCTTGAACTGCTTCAGTTGTGTGTAATGAATCTAAAATATATGAAAGTCTAATGTTTATCAGTACATTACAGAAAATAATGAACTTTATCACAATATGCTAATTTTTTTAGAAGGACCTGTATATAACATAGATATAAAAAAAAGCACTATTGTGCCATCATTAATGCACAGATGTGAACACCCTCACTTTAACTCATAATTACTTACAAAAGTTTGCTAACAAAACACAGCAAAACACAGCACAATCACTAGGCGGCCACATGTAGACTTAAGATAAACATCTTGCGGCACAATGTTGTGAAATCATGTTTTAAAAAAGCCGCTCCGCTTTTGATACACATATCAGGACATGAACACCAATACATGTGGGGGAGAACCAATATCATCCGGATATTCCCCTAATATGCAACACAAACAACCCGCCAATCCGGATAGGAAGTAATAAAATATATATCTTTTTTAGTACATAATGCATAAAATATCAATTAAAATGAGTTGGAGGTGAAAATACACATGCAGCTAAATTGCCACACAGGGGATTACAGATGGTATAAACACAAAGGTATAATTCAATCTTACAAAGATAGGGGTATAAGGTCACCGCATAAAGTGCATAAGATCATAGCAAAAGGTGCCAAGTATCAAACTACAAATGGGTAATAGACCTAAATATTCTCCACATTACAATGAATATACCTGTAAAGATATATATTTATTACTTCCTATCCGGATTGGCTGTTGTTTGTGTCACATATCAGGACATGTCCAACCAAGAGAAAAAGTAAGGAAGGATTTATTTGTAGAACACAGCCTATAAGTAAAGGCTGACATTACTGTGACATCATCAATATAGAAATGAGCCTAGGAATAAAGAGACACACTGTTATGACATCATGAGATAAGCGAATTTCTAAAAAATGTGATTCAGCCGGTTCACCGAATTTTCAGAAAAGATTTGTTTCTATTTGAATTTATTTGCAGCGAATCTCGTTAAAAACGCCTATTTCCTGGCTGCAGAGAGCCTGTATAGTGGTGGAGAACACTGTGCCTTGCAGAAACACGCAGAGGGAGTCTGCTGTGGTAGTGAAACAATATTGTGAGTCAGTATGACATGCAGATGACAGGCGTCGCTCTTAGAATCACTGCACACTTCACTTATTTGGGCAGTTATAGGGCCAAAACTGACCAAATAACTAAAGTGTCATCTCAGTTTTACAGGTCGATGTTAGTGCCAGGTATAAAGAACCGTGCAGAGGCCCAAGATCCTACTGTAGTGTAAAAGAGCGCACTCCTTTTACACCGTCATCAGCTGATTCCACATAGATGTCTACAGAACCTGTTCTATTAAACGCTTATACAAGTAGACCCCCCCTCAAAAGAGTGGAGAGGGTGTCAGCAGTAAGCTTGTGTTGACGTCTCTGATTATTTTGCCCTTCCTCTGATCCGTCAGAACAATAGTCCGCAAAAAAACAGATCCTGTCTGTTGAGCATCTACCTTCACTCGGTCAGCATCTGGTCAGTAATCCATCAGTATTGCTAAAGCCCCCCAAAAAAACACGAGTGGATCCAAAACAGAGATGACACGTGAATATTTGCATGTCTTCTGTGTTTTGTACACACTCCTGATTTTGGCTACTAAAAGGCCTTACAGCTGCTACACAGACAGGATCCTTTGTGCGTCTCATTTTTTCTTCCTTCTGACAGATCAATAGAAAGGTCAAATAAATGATGATGCCAACCAGGCAAAAAAAGGCAAAATAGCGGCCCAGTCATGGAGAGGGGAGGGTCGGAGAACGGCTTGAAAAGTCCACAGAGTGGCCCAGTGACATAGTGGGGAGGTGACAGCAGCAGCAGCATGAGGAGACCACAGAGTGTTCCATTTACATAGTGTTGAGGTGGCAGCATGAGGAAGCCACAAGTGGCCCAGTGACATAGTGTTGATGTGGCAGCAGCATGCGGAAGCCACAGAGGGGCCCAGTGACATAGTGTTGAGGTAGCAGCAGCATGAGGAGACCACAGAGTGGCCCAGTGACATAGTGGGGAGGTGGCAGCAGCAGCATGAGGAGACCATAGAGTGGCCCATTTACATAGTGTGGAGGTGGCAGCAGCAGCAGCATGAGGAGGCCACAGAGTGGCCTGGTGACATAGTGTTGAGTTATCAGCAGAATGAGGAGGCCACAGAGTGGCAAGGTGACATAGTGTGGAGGTGGCAGCAGCAGCAGCATGAGGAGGCCACAGAGTTTTTTGCCACTAATACATGCCAAAAAGGGCTTTAGAACATATAACTGCACCGCACAAAGGGCTAATAAGACATATAAATATTTCCTAGTAATACACCCTGTTAATGGCTGTATCACACAGCACTTGCACCCCAATAAAAAGATTTGCTGGAATCACAGAGGTATCATCTATTGCAAACCTGAAAGCAGCAGTATAATGGCAATTTGGATCCCCAGTCAGTGCAGCAAGGTGTAATAGGATTGTTCCTTTTACCCAGGCTGTACGCTCCCCTATTGGACCCTGTTCTCCTTTTATAGTGTGGAATAATTCCTCCCTATCCTTTCCCTACACTTCTAATGATCTTTCCCTAAACTTCTATTCAGCAAAATAAAAGTTTTAAAGTCTTTCCTAGCACTGTCTCTAGCGCCTGCTAATGTCTCTCCCTGCACTAAGTACACTGGAAAATGGCTGAATCCAAGATGGATGAGGCTACTTATAGGGCTGTGACATCACAGGGCTGCTGATTGGCTGCATGCATGGCATTGTGGGTGATCCTTCGTTCCCAGAGTTCTTTGCTCCATGTCATGTGCAGCAGCCATTTTGGGGAAAAAATTGATTCATTACCACAAAGTGTCAGGAAATTCGGATTTGGTGCAAATCGAATTTTTCCCTGAAATTTGGATCGAATTCCACTTCATCAACTTTGATTTGCTCATCTCTAGACATCATCAATACAGAATTCAGCCTAGGAAGAAGGACAAAATCTACTGTATTGTCCTGGCAATAGTACAAGGCATATAAATATATATTGTTATGTCATCAATATAGAACACAGCCTAAACTCTAACACTATAATAACATCTTCAATAGAGAACGCATCCTTAGAATAAGACAGTCCCCTTGCTCACCTGTTAAAGGGGTGGAAAAAAAGCTCTAATTCCTGATCCCTCCCGATACACAGGAAATGACAGCTCAGCCAATCATTGACTGAGGTGTGAGCGGTCATTTCCTTTCTGGCAAGAGGGACTAGGAAATAGAGACCTGTGGGGGACTGGCAAGCGTTCCAACAGAAACAGGAGGGCATCAGTAAGGCTACTTTCACACTCGCATTTTGTGCAGATCCATTCAGATAATACAACCGTCTGCATACGTTCTGAACGGATCCGTTTGTATTATCTTTAACATAGCCAAGACGGATCCGTCTTAAACACCATTGATATTCAATGGAGGACGGATCCGTTTTCTATTGTGTCAGATTGTGTCCGTCCCCATTGACTTACATTGTGCGCCAGGACGGATCCGTTTGGCTCAGTTTTATCAGACGGACACCAAGCAGCGTTTTGGTGTATGTCTCCAAAGCGGAATGGAGACTGAACTGATGCATTCTGAGCGGATCCTTTTCCATTCAGAATGCATTAGAATGCAAACTGATCCGTTTTGGACCGCTTGTTAGAGCCCTGAACGGATCTCACAAACGGAAAGCCAAAACGCGAGTGTGACAGTAGACTAAGATGACTTTACCGATTTGTTATTTTCCATGTTGGCTGGACAACCCCTTTAAAACCACACTAGAAAAGGGCACAGGATGAGGGAACTTTTGTTGCAGGGGTAGCTGGAGAATTTAGTTAGTGTGTTTTTTATTTTTTATTTTAAACATGTAGCTGGAAAAAAAAACTTCGTTCAATATTGAATATAGTTCAGCACCACTCGGTATATCCATATGTGATTTGGGACCTCAGCACTGTGCAAAAATAAAGCCACTCATTATTATACGGCATGTCAAGTAACCAGTGAAGTCAGATGACGGGCAGAGCTGAGGATTAGCTGGTAACGTAAAGGTAGATTTATGGGAGTTCAGGCGTGATCTGCTCTCTGATACATGTCACAGCAAGTCGGTTTCACAAGCAGGGATTCTCACAGCAGTATGTGTACACTGTCAGCTAACTACTGGGTAAAGTGATGCCTACTGACTCACAGGCAACATCTCCATCTCAACTGAACTATGGATACCCGGAGCAGAGAAGGTAAGTGACTTGGGTTTGTTGTGCAACTGTTTTCAATGAGTACACCTGGGGTGATACATTCAGGGCCGGTGCAAGGATTTTTGCCAACACAAGCGAAGCTACATTTTGGCGCCCCCCCCCCACGCTTCTCCTCTCTGTGGTCCTGGTATCTTTTCTCTGCTTTAGGCCGAATGCACACGGCCGTGAGCGGTCCGTGGAACCGCGACCTGGATTCCTGCTGAGAGCAGGAGCGCACGGCGTCATTGGTTGCTATGACGCCGTGCGCTCCCTGCTGCCGCCACAGTACTGTAATACACTGGTATGATCTATACCAGTGTATTACTGTAGTGCGGCGGCAGCAGGGAGCGCACGGCGTCATAGCAACCCATGACACCGTGCGCTCCTGCTCTCAGCAGGAATCCAGGCCGCGGTTCCACGGACCGCTCACGGCCGTGAACAATGGCCGTGTGCATTCGGACTTTGACAACGGCTGGTTTAAGGACCATATTTTTTGCCCTCTAAGACACACCTAGGTTTTAGAGGAGGATAATTAGAAAAAAAAAATTTCCATTACACCTCAGGTCAGATCAGTAATCAGACCCCCAATGTTAATCAGACCTCAGCTCACAGCCCCAATCAGACCCCCAATGTTAATCAGACCTCAGATCAGAACCCCATGTCAGACATCATCCCCCAGCCATCAGCCCCCAATGTCAGCCATCAGACCCCATGTCACATTTCTCCCCCTCCATGTCACATTTTCCGCCCTCCCCCAGGGTGCGCCCTCAGGCGGCCGCTTGGTCTGCCTTATGGTAGCACCGGCCCTGGATACATTATAGCAAAAGATAAACATCTTTATGTGCATTTTTTCCACATGGTGTATCTACAGTATAGGGTACTTTCACACTAGCGTTATTCTGTTCCGGTATTGAGTTCCGTCCTAGGGGCTCTATACCGTAAAAACAATGATCAGTTTAATCCTAATGCATTCTGAATGGAGAGCAATCTGTTCAGTATGCATCAGGATGCATCAGTTCAGCCTCTTACGGTATTTGGCCTCCCTCCGTATTTTCCGTATTTTCAAAATTCCGGAGCACTTGCCGGAATGCCCGATCCGGCATTCATTTCCATTGAAATGTATTAGTGCCGGCATTAAAATTGCCGCATTGCCGGATCCAGTTTTTTGGTCTGGAAAATTATGTGAAAATAACAAATACCGTATCCATTTTTTTGGATGACACCTGAGAGACGGATCCAGTATTTCAATGCATTTGTCAGACGGATCCGCATCCGGATCCGTCTACAAATTATATCTGTTTGCATACGGATTTCCGGATCCGGCAGGCAGTTCCGGCGACTGAACTGCCTGCCCGATCCTCACAACGCAAGTGTGAAAGTACCCATATAGACTTACAGAAGCCACCGAATGCTATGTCCTTATTTACTTTTGTAAAAATGATGCAGAGAAGTGGTGAGCGAGCTAGTCAGTCTTTCGGCTGTTGTGAGACCACTGCTCCCAGCATACCCACAATGTCAATGTGTCAATGCAAAATGTAATTTGTAGTTTAATACCAGCTGCAATCTTTGCTTATGTTCTAGTACAATCTTAGGGGTTGAAGTTAGGTTTTACATTATCAAGTATTGTAGTATGCAATATTTAATCTATGAAGACAATCCATATCACGGCGCCCTTTGAGAAATTTCAACAACTGACATGATATGTTGGTCCTGGATGGGCAGGAGAGGATGCTCTGAAAGAAATTTATTGGAATGGGCAACATATTTTAAGATGAAGAAGCTAGACAGTTGGGTAAAACTGAATTTATTTTGACTTATGTTTCTCTACCTGGATCTTGTGTGCGACAGTCCCATGTATGTTATGATTCTAAAAGCAGCTGCACCAGTTGTAAAGCCGTTAAAATTCAAATATTTTCCAAATGTATTCATAAAAGAGACTGTTAAAGGGGTTATCCAATCACTATAATGATGCCCCTAATGCTGGGGTCCCTCATATAGGTTATACTTACCCTGCTCCCTGGCACCCGTTTCTGATGCCTGCACAGCTGCCGCTCCATTTCCCTTTGTGCGGATCAAAATACCCGGTGGGCCGTTGGGGGGGGGGGGGGGAATTGGGGGCAGCCAGTAGCAGGTCGTGACGGGGACGAGCCTCCCTAGCATGGCGGGTGACGATAGGAAGGCTCACCCCTGTCGCCGCCGGCTATTGACTGCCCCCCCCCTTGCTGGATGTTTGGATCCACACAACAGGGAGATGCAGCCATTCCATTGTGGTACCAGTAAGGGCAGTGCGACGTAGGAAACTGTACTACTGAGTTCACACAATAACTTTGTAGACTAGGCTGTACATTGAATTAAAAATTCATGGAATATTCTGCATTCCTGTCATCAGGTGAAGGCGAACTTTATTTGAGCTAAATGGGGCATTGAATATTTTACTTGACAGTTTATAAAAGCATAGTATTCAATGATGCACCAGCATATCAGGTCTAGATATAAAGGTTTAAATAGAAAAGACATAATTCTGTCAGGGTTTTTATGCAGAAAAGTAACTTAAAGGGGTGTGCCCATCTTGCACTTTGGTGGCATATCTCTAGGATATGGCAAAAATGTCTGATAGGTGCAGGTCCCACCTCCTATCTCTAGAACAGGGCCCCCAATTGAACCAGGGTGCACCGCACAAGTGTGGCCAACCTTCATTCTATACGAGTGCCAAAAATAGCCGAGTGTTTTATTGGCTCTTTTCTAAACTCCCATAGAAGTGGATAGAGAGCACACCGCGCAGGCACGATACGTGCTCCTTCGCTTTAGGGGCAGCATTCCAAAGATAGGTGCTGCTCCTGAGGTGGTGCTTGTGCTTATCAGACATTGGTGGCATTTCCTAGCGATATGCCATCAATGTCAGCGATGGGTCAACCCCTTTAAATAGCATAGGGTAAAGGGTTTGATAATATGTTCTTACAGACCATTAATGTTTTTGTCCTGCCCATAGATTTGACAAATATCCATTAGGATCTCTCTATGTATCATCTATTCCATGTCCATTTATCTAAATAGAAATACTTTTTTATTAAGATCATAACGTGAATGCCTACAAATGAATTGCTTATCTGATCTGGAGAAGAACACCATGTCAGTTAAGATACAAAGAATGCTCATACTACAAGGGGTACCAAAACTTTTGGATAACTTTTCAGAATAAGCTGTCATGTGTAAGTGAATAGCACTGTATCTGAACTTGCCATTAATTCTCAGTTATATTGAAGCTCTTGGGTAGACCCTAGCTGCTCCCTATACACAGAGACATCAAATTCTACTTACTCTCATTCAGAAACCCCATATAAGGTATTATGGAGAAGTTCTGCACAGTATAGATGTAACTAAAGAACTTAGGATGATATATAACACTAATAACTGCTGGATCTGTTGAATCATATCAGTACTGTCTGTTCTTTGCACTTCTTCTGTCCTCCTCTTTCACCCTCTTTTCTCTGTATGCAATGACTTTGTTACTTTACAAAAAATAGAAGGGGTCAGCTGATAACTGTAGAACACTTTATTTTTATTTGATAAGATATATTACAAAGTTTCTTGTCTGTCTGAAAGTTGTCTGTAGTACTGATATATGCAAACTTCTGAGACAGTACAGTGACCATTTAACAAAGCTCATAGTGGACTGGTTGCAGGGTGACTGTGATACTGTGAAAGTGGAACTAGATGATGTTCTTCACCTCCAATGAGCTCTGCAAGAAAGTACTTAATTCCATAGGTTCTGAGTTGTCAGTCATTGCCAAGTGTTTATCGTAACACACTTTTATAAGAGGTGTAACTATATTCTAAAAAGCCCTATAGCAAATTGGTAAACTATACTCTAACATTCTTTTCTTTGGGGTTATATACAGTAATATTTATCCTGTAATTAGAGTACAATGAATTTGTATGTCTTTATTACGTTTTTGTAGGCATCAGACAATAGAAAACTGTCTGTGGGAAGGCTGGTGTTTTTCCTAGGGTGTGGGGTAATTGAGAGGAGCAAGATAACACAAGGTTTTCATCGTCATACTCTTTAAAGGAAAAATCCAGCTTAAAAGCATTTTCAGACATGTCATAGTGATGTCTCATCCATTGCTGTTTACCCCAGTTACATTTTCTAAATGAAAAGGATTGTAAAATTAAATTGTTATAAACTTACTTGGAGCTTTTTGTCAAATCAAATTCAGCTCCTGTTTTGCTGTTTGTAAGGTGGATGATGACTAATAGTAATACAGCAATACAATACGTGTATTATACACAAACAGGTGGGGTCCCACAGGAGCCACCTACTTTTATGGGTTTGCTGCCTCCAGTCTCTAGCTTTGACTGTCAATCCCCACCCGGCCCCAGCTTTGATGAACACTCTGTGTGTACTTGTAGGCACGCTCAATAGTCAACACCAGAGCCTTGTTTCTTGCTCTTTGAATCCAAGAACAACAGATGGGTGTTACCTGCTGATGATCACATCTTTATGAATGCAAGCTGTCAACACTGCCCTTCCTGCTGTATTCATCAGCAACATACTGTAGTGTGTGTTCTATCTTCACACATATAGTGAAGGCGATAAAAAATGCTTTTGGGCTACAGGGATGATGTTTGCTGTAGGGAGGAATAAAAATTATTAAAATGTATTAAAAATTTGTTTCTGAAATTGCTGGTGCAAAGACACATAAGATCAGAGTGTAGTAGTGTCTAATAATAATAATTATTACTATTATTAATACTATTATCATGTTACTACTTTTATTGCAGATGTGTGAATTTTTATGTTTAATGGATGGTTTCTGTTCTTAAATTCTTAAAGGGAACCTGTCGCTTTGAAAATGCAGTCCAATCTGGTGGCAGCATGGTATAAAGCATGACGACCTCAGCAAGTTGCTATATATTTGTGTGAGAAAAGATTCAGTCCAACATGTAATTTATTCATTTAAGTAACTGCTCTTCATAGCTTAAAAGGCTAAGTACACTTTTGGGGCAGTTTTTTATTATTGCAATGTACTCATTTTAAGCTAAAAAACTTTTTTTTTTATTCATCTTTATTAAAAATATGGAGTCCTTTTTTGAGCTCCTCTAGTAGTGCCCTTTGGATTTTCTGTCTTTTCCGTCAGACCAGGAGCTGACGGAATCCTTATCTCTGCTCTCTGACCTCCGAAACACTCATTATAGGTCAGTTCTTATCTCATTGATAAGACTGTGGCTTAAATATGGTTATGACCTCTCAGTAGCTTATAAGTAGAATAAGGTTTATTAGATGACCGGCACGAAGTGAAAGTGAAAGTACCAGTCACACAGCTAGAAAAACAGTTAACCCTTTGTAACAGAACGGCTCAATATTTTTTAAAAAGACCATTTGTAAAATAATTTTTTGCCAAAAATTATAAAAATGCAGTCATTAAAAAAAATTACCTCTGAAGGTGTACATAGCCTTTAAGAGTTCAGTAGGAGACCCTACTCAGTGATTGACAGCTATCTCTGCATGCACACTGATATAGGGAAGGTTGCCCACTGGACTGTCACGAGCAAGCGAGTAGCGGTTTAAATCAAATTCTACTGAATTTGAGAGGGTTCATTGATCCAGGGAGTTATTCTGACTGCCTGATTGGAGTCGGGAAGGGATTTTTTTCCCCAAAAGTGGGAAAAATTGGCTTCAACTTCACTTTTTTTTTTTTTTGCCTTCCTCTGGATCAACTTGCAGGATAACAGGCCGAACTAGATGGACAGATGTCTTTTTTTCAGCCTTATAAACTATGTTACTATGTTACTGAATCATGGGCAAGTACTTATCCATCATGCAATGCATCTTGGCTTCATGTTTATTCTGCAGCAGGAAAATAACACGATAAGTTGTACTTTCTAATGGATCCATCTTATATTTCATATGGTGTAGTGGGAAGCTAGGAAAAACCAAATGGGGTGGAATTGGAAGAAAATGCAATATCACCATAGTTTTATGGGTTTCGTTTTTTACGGCATTCCCTATGTCGTAAAATTGACTTGTTACCTTCATTCTCCCGCTCAGTATGATTACAGCTTCCTTGCTCCCTTCGCCCTCCGGTGCCAGTGCTGGTGTAGTGATCTCATAGTGAAACAGGTGAATCAGTCCAGATACCTTTTATTCACCCATATAAATATATAGGTATATCTCTCTCTCGAGACAATGGAGAAGAAAATTGTAAGGGGCAGTACAAGCTATAGGTATCTGTGCAGCTATATGTGAGGGGCTGTTTTCTATGCAGGGGAGGAAGGTGTTAACAAGAGCTAATTGCAATACTTTCTGGGAAATGCAAGTACTCGATGAGCTACTGCCCGCTCACAAAAAGGAAAGCAAGTCCTCCAGATGCTGTATTTGAGAAATCCATATCCACGCAACCGTATGTATTTTGCTGTCCACAAAACACAGATCCGCAAAAAATATGACGTCCGTGTGCATTCTGTACATTCAACTGCACTGCTGGCCCCTAATAGAAGAGTCCTATCCTTGTCCATGATGCAGACAATAGGACATGTTCTATTTTTTTGCGGAACGGACATACAGAAACAATGCACACGGAGTAACTTCTGTTTTTTTGCGGACCCATTGAAATAAATAGTTCTGCATATGGTCTGCAAAAAAAAAAAAATGGAATGGACACGGAAAGAAAATACCTTTGTGTGCATGAGCCCGTATTAGGACATATGAACGTCATTGGCGGGGCAGAATCCGAGCTAAGGGAATAGAACAGAGAGCTGCTACCAAGCAGTGACCCTGTTCTGGTGAACCATGTATTACATGGACAGTCAGGTATCTGCATGGCCATCATGTAACACTAGAACATCTGGCAGGTTCTTCTGCTAGCAAAATTAGCTGTTATGGTTTGTTCTTTCCAATCTCTGTCCAATCTATAGAGAAATATGTAGATAATTGTACAGCTATCAGATCCCTATGTAGCAGACTCAGCTTGATATAGGACTGCATATACATTTACTGTATACAGATGTAGCAGGGTTAACACACAAACTCAACTCAAATTTCACCTGTATATATATATATATTTACTGTATGAATACTGTATGAATATTTTTAACATTGCGTAAAGAAAAACAGTTCAATTACAAATTCAGCACAGCTAAATCCATGGGTGAAAGTGAGAGAGATTAAGAGATGTATAAAGTCTTAATCTGGCTGCATAGTGTAAGGGATCGCCTCTTATTCGGGGGTCATTCTCACAATTATCTTCATCGACCACAGGGTTAGGGGCCACACATTGCTTTTATTTGGCACCTAAGCAAAACAAAACAAACAATACAAATAAAACACCTGCCCGGCTGGGCTCTAACTAAACATGAGGACTCCCTACCTCACTGAAAGCCCCGTTCACACACGGGAAGAACATGCGGCTTTATCCAGCATAACAATCCAGCACTTCCAGGCTGTAACAAAGTCCAATACTATTTGGGGGATTGTGGCCCAGAAGTCCTCCTGACTCTGTCCTAGTGACCGTCGATTCCAAGTCCCCCAAAGTTCAGGCTAACACCTAGCCCCGTGACCCCTCAGCCGGCTCGGCTGAGCCCACTTGTACAGAGCCTTCCCAGACCTCTGCTGCACACAGAGTCTTCCTCCTCCCAACAGTCTGGACTGGACTCTTATCCCAGACTGATTGTTCCACCTGGTGCGGCCTCTGACCTGCTGATTGACAGCGAAGAAATGGAAACTCCTGCCATATCTCTGCCCTAGCAGCCGTGAGGCCTGTCACTGCCTCCAAATAGTTAAAGGGGTTGTCCCATGAAAAATATTCTACAGTTTTCAAACCAGCACCTGAATCTGAATACTTTTGTAATTGCATGTAATTAGAAATTTAGCATAGACACTGAGTTATTTAATCAAATGTATCTGTATAGCGCCACCTGCTGTTTATTTTTTTCTTATTTCTTTGACCTGCTCAATGAGATGGCCGCACATGCTCAGTTTCATCCTTCAACTGCCTCCGGAGCTGTGATAGGGAGAGCTGAGACACGCCCCCTGAGCTTCAGCAAAAAAGACACTCCCCTTGAGCTGTCAGCTTGATGTCTGATTTTCATTTTTTACATTAGTCATGGGATAACCCCTTTAAGTGTACATTGCTATGAAGTTTATAAATTGAAATAAATCTTTGCTACACCTCTCACTTTAGCAGCCTCTTACAAACACCAAATATAGGACTGTGCAGAGATTGCATAATCCAGGTCTCAATAATCAGAGCTGCAAAGATTTCAGGATTACAGAAACAGAATAACAGTTGGATGTTTCAGGATTAAGCACCGTTGACTGTCACCAAGCGGATTAAATCCTTCTTCCAGACGAAATAAATAAATGACATTACACGTAGCATTAAGTCTTTTCATTTAATAAATTAGGATTTAACAATCTATGATCTTTTGTATTTATTTCAGATGACTTCTAAAATACTTTACTACTGACGGGTAAATTCCATCCATTTTGTGTGTCAGGATTGTAGGAGAATATATAAGTGATCATCTATAAACCACTAAGGGTAATCTGTTTTATAGAGATTAATTGTGGAGTTGGTTTGGTGGGGGCAGTATCGGACTGGAGTGCCTAGGGCCGACCAGTATAATTTATTTTGGGGGCCCACCATACGGATACATACAAATATTACCTGCTCACACAGCAGCAAGATGCTACCAGATGATTGAATATGGGGGCCCATACAGAAACTTTGAGAGGGTAGGACCTGGGGAAAAGCGAATACTGGCTAGTGGCTAGCTTTCCTCTATGCCTAGAAGTCATCTCAACTCTGATCATGTCTATAATAATTAACTGGGGAGTTTCTTTAATAATCTATAAGTTTTTTTATATTAACATAGGTTGAGGTGCTGTACATTGAATATGCAGGTGAAACTCGAAAAATTTGAATATCGTGCAAAGTTCATTTATTTCAGTAATGCAACTTAAAAGGTGAAACTAACATATGAGATGGACTCATCACATGCAGAGCGAGATATTTCAAGCCTTTATTTGCTATAATTTGGATGATTATGGCTTACAGCTTATGAAACCCCAAAGTCTCAATTTTAAGGTACGCTTTGCTCAGGGGGTATGGATTAATTAGCCGACTAGAGTGTAACTCTTTGAGCCGAGAATATTGAACCTTTTCACAAAATTCTAATTTTAAGCTGCATTAATGCAATTCCTTTTAATAAATGACTGAAATAAATGAACTTTTGCACGATATTCTAATTTTTCCAGTTTCACCTGTATGTATGTAATGCAGTAAGTCGACTGTGTTATGTGCCACTTGTGCAGGGGATGGGGGACTAGGGGCCCACCTTGCTCAGGGCATGATTTGCAGATGACTTTAGAACCAACTGCTCGTCACTAGGGTCCATATCTTCAATTGATTCACAAATAACATATTTGACTTTACAGATGCTATGTTCTGTGTGTTCAATGATAGCAAAGGTTGTGATGCAGCTTAAAGTGGAGGGTGGTGCCGAAAAAAAATCTAATCTTCTAGCGGGCCCAAGCAAACCCTGGTCAGACACTGTCAGACTGCAAGATCCTAAAGAAAATAAATGTAGTGGTGAACATCTTTAAAAGGTGTCTACACTTCTGGTGGAGTTTACATTTGGTTTACATTTTTGTTGGTAGGAAAGTAGTAGTAGAATCAGTTCAGTTTTATTTGGGGGGTCACCCTTTCTGCCGAGCATGTGTTTAGATTTTAACTACGAAATGTAAAAAGGTTTTTACACTAATGGAATTTATCTTGTGGGGAGGTGATGTGTTAGATTGCTTGGTGCACCACTGCTCCATACATCTTCTCTCTACCGTGGGACATGCAACTAAGGAGGAACTGGAAACTGACAAGTAATGAATGAACCCCATGATCTACCATCACCAATAATTTGGATAGGTGATACATGTCTGTAGTTAGAAAACACTCTTTTATTGTTTACATATTCCACATAATCATTTTTTGTTTTTTTGTTATTATAGACCTTCTTTGGTTTGCACGTGCCATATTCCTCAGGTAGTCACACACTACATTAGTTTATCCTCTCTGTATCTTGTCCGCATTGGTGTACAGTTCCTTACACATGACCAACAGTTGCTTACTATCTTCTCTCTCTTGCCTATCCACGTTTATGACTTTCTCAAAAAACATAGTGACCTCATCCCACCATAACACCATGGTGACACATAGTTCTTCTTTTGCTTTCAATTTGGAGACAGCTGAAATATTGCTGAATATTTTTGACTTTTTGAAGAATAAAGTAGTGAGAGAACAGTAAAAGATTTCCAAGTACTGAAAATCTCAATTTTCTTAATGTGCTAAGAACTCCTGCCAAGTGTTACATTGTATTGCAGTTTTTAACAGATTTGTTGGTTAGACGCTACATGAGTGTTTTCTTGTTAAAGTCTTAAAAAGTTCCTTGATTGTCCAGGAACGACTGTCATATAGAGAGCAATTTCCACTCGTCTAAATGATTATGATTGATACCTGTATTTGCGGAGCAGAATTTAGGTGTCACACTTGGCCTAGGTTACTCCCTGCCTACCACTCGTCTGTACTCTGGTGCAATCAACAAAGGCAAAATAATCAAAATCCTTCCTTATGAGACCAGACAGCTCATTTAAATACTGCTGGAGTCTTCTGACAACAGACGGCTCTACGGTAATTTAATTCTGCAAAGGAGGTGTGTTATTGACAAAAAATCCCTGCTCCGCTTCACTGCACATTTCAAGCCATGGAAAATGCTTCACTAATAGGAACAAATGCAGGAAAATAGAGAACAAAGACGTTTTATGTTTTTAGCATATCCTTGGTGCTTGCACAAAATTCTTGTTTTACTTTACAATAAAAGATTTTTGTGTTTTCTCGGGTCTGCAATATAAAATCCATAAAAGTGAAAGCTCTATTGCCAGGTAACCATCTCCTAAACTATGAGGCTCATTAAAGGTGTCATTATTCCAAACGTTTTCACCCAACAGAAAGTTAGTGATCTGTGGTCCAAATTCATGACAATGTATTCCCTTCCGTTCCGTTCTCATACCGGAGAGCAAACCGCCCGTCATGACCTACAATGCAAGTCAATGGGGAAGGGTCCGTTTTCTCTAACACAATAAAAAAACTGATCCGTCCCCCATTGACTTTCAATGGAGTTCATGACGGATCCGTCTTGGTCTTGGCAATGTTAAAATACAACCATTCATAACGGATGCAGGCAGTTGTATTATCAGTAACGGAAGCGTTTTTGCTGAACCCTGCCGGATCCAGCAAAAACGCTAGTGTGAAAGTAGCAGCAGTTTTTTCCCCTGTCCCTGTTCAGGAAACATACAATTTCAGCTGAACAGAGCATGCATGTGAATGGAGGTGTCGGAAGAGATGGCCTTCAGATGACAACTGATATGTATGGCCAGATTAGTAGTAAAGAGATCTTGGTGGCTATGGATTGGCTTCAAAGTCTGCTCCATATGGTCCTTCTGGTCCTTTGGGGCTTATTATTTTCTCGCTCTGACTACACAAGAGTTTGTCCTGGTATAGGCAATCCATCAGTTTGGTGGTATATATATGATTTGTAACAAATATCGCCATATCTCCAAACTAAGAACTAAGAAAAATACTCTCAAAATACACTTGCTTTCCCCATATCATACTGCATATCTAAACTGAAAATTGCAACATATACCCCATAGCTTTCTCCAAGCTTTCGCTCAGTACACAAATAGATCTTCAATGTTTTTTTTTTATTGTAGTTTCTTTCTGCAGTTTTTTTGGTCGTTTTCTGAGCTTTTTGGGGGTTTTATGAAACATAAAACTTCATTTAAAAAAAACTCTGTGTGAAAGAAACTAAAGCATCTCAACTAAATGTGTTACAGTTTGCTTCTTCTTTCTAGTTTTCCTCCAGCAATATTTTCCCTGTGAGTCAGAACCTTGCACACGCAGATTTGTTACAGTATTTGGTTAGGGCTCCCATGTGTCCTGATATTCCCAGAGCAATTCACGGTGGTACTAAAAAAAAAAAAATTACTTGAGTCTTTGGAGGAAAATTTGCATGAATTCAATTTTATGCTTGACTGCTCGAAGAAACTGTGTGTGGTGATGCATTATGATGCATAGCACTGTTATGTCCATTGTATACACGGCAGACTTATTTCTGATAATTATTAATATATTCAACAGCAGAAAGATATAACGATATACTCTGACAAAAAAATAACTCACCCAGATAGAAATGTTGAATTGCTGCAAAAGTCGGCTTGCTGTTTTGTCTAAGACAAATATGTAAATGATGACATGTGTGGTCTGATTAGACATTGGGTCTTGCCACAAGAAGGAGTAAAAGTGCTTCCCCTGCTTCCTTATAAAAAAGTCTTTCAGAAGCTACCTTTGAGTAGTGTACCTGTTGGTGAGAGATCGTTGACTTCTAGACATGCCTCTATAACGCAATTGAAAACATTTTGCCCAGTTCACAGACTTTGGGAGGGGGCGCATCGTTGGACTGATAGAAGCAGAATGGTCATTGTTGCTAGCAGTGTTTACACGAACACCCGGAACAGGCTCCGGGTGGCCCAGTCAGACCACCAGTAGGGACAATCATTTGATCCACTGACAAGCATGAGCAGCTCCTACAGTCTTTTTATCTACCATCCAGATGGCACCTTCATTACACACCCCTGTTTCTGCCCAGAACATTTCCAGGTGCTTAGCAGAAGGAAATTTGGTGTCACAGCTCCCATTAGGTGTTCTGCTATTGACAGCCAGCCACCATTACTTTCGTTTGCAGTAGTGTTGTGAACTAGAAACCTGGACCGTATTGTCTTTAGTGACTAATCCAGTTCTGTTTGGGATCTGGTAACTGTGGAACAACACCCTACCCCAACTGCTGGTTTGATAATCTGGGGAGCCATCACATACAACAGTTGGTCACCCCCTAGTAGCCATACAGGGTACATACAAGGTTTACTAACAGCTCAGCGATATGTGCAGGCCATACTATAGCCACCTATGTTGCCTTTCAAGGTAGGGCTTCCCATTGGCATTTTTCATCGGGATAATGCTGGCCCTCAGAGAGCAAAGGTTTCCTAGGAAATGTCTCCTACAGATTGCAGTACTTTTTTGGCCTGCCTGATCACCAGATTTATCGCCAATCAAGCATTTATGGGACCCGCTGGGATTCCAGCTTCGACAACCTACAAGTGTGCATGATCTACAGGCCCAGCTGCAACATTTGTGGACAAATGTGCTGCAGTATACTCATCTTGTATCCAAGCTTCAGGCAGCTCTACAGGGTACTAGAACCTCCTTTAAATTGTACACTTTTTCCCAATAAACATAGTCTTTTGATCAATTGTTGTACTCACTAGGATTTGCCATATATGATTAGCAGCAGCATGACAGCTGGGACTTGCACCGGTCCTAAGCACAGGCTTCTAGTGGCGCTGCTTGCATAGATAAGGTGTTACATAGAAATAGGCGATTGCCAGCAGAAAAAGACCACAAGGTCTATCTAGTCTGTCCTTATATTATTACTAGAGATGAGCGAATCGAAGTCGACGAAGTGGAATTCTTTCCGAATTTTAGGAAAAATTTGATTCCCACTGAATCAGAATTTCCTTACACTTCTTGTTTTTTTCCAAAAATGGCTGCGGCACGTGTGAGGACATGGAGCAAAGAAACTCTGGGAACGAGGGATCACCCACAATGCCATGCATGCAGCCAATCAGCAGCCAGCCAGCCCTGTGATGTCACAGCCCTATAAATAGCCTCAGTCATCTTGGATTCAGCCATTTTCCAGTGTATTTAGTGCAGGGAGAGACGTCAGCAAGCGCTAGGGACAGTGCTAGAAAAGACTTTAAAACTTTTATTTTGCTGTATAGAAGTTCAGGGAAAGGACAGGGAGAAATCATTCCACAGTATTGAAGCAGAACAGGGTTCAGTAGGAGAGGTTACAGCCTGGGTAATAGAAACAATCTTATTACACCTTGCTGCACTGACTGCTGATCCAAATTGCCATTATACAGCTTTGTAATTCCAGCAAACCGTTCTTGTTATTGGGTGCAAGTGCTGTTTGATATAGCCATTAACAGGGGTTATTACAAGAAAATATTTCTACGTCTTATTTGCCCTTGTCGGTGCAGTTATATTTTCCAAAGCATTTTTGGCTTGTATTAGTGGGAAAAAAAGGGCTAATTAGCCGTTTGTGTGGCGAAGTGAGAAAATTAAAGCCCTTTTTGCCATGTATTAGTGGAAAAAATATATATTATTTGCCGTTCAGCATTGCAGTTATATGTTCTAAAGCCCTTTTTGGTGTGTATTTGTGACAAAAAAAATATATTATTTGCCGTACAGCGGTGCAGTTATATGTTCTAAAGCTCCTTTTGGCATGTATTAGGGGCACATAAAAAAGTATTTGCTGTTGTGTGGTGAAGTGAGAAAATTACAGCCCTTTTTGGCGTGTATTAGTGGCCAAAAATATATATTTGCCGTTCAGCAGTCCAGTTATATGTTCTAAAGCCCTTTTTGGCATGTACTAGTAGCAAAAAAATATATATTTGCCGTTCAGCGTTGCAGTTATATGTTCTAAAGCCCTTTTTGGCGTGTATTAGTGGCAAAAAATTATATATTTGCCGTTTAGCGGTGCAGTTATTTGTTTTAAAGCCCTTTTTGGCGTGTATTAGTGGCAAAAAAATTATATATTTGCCGTTCACTGGTGCAGTTATATGTTCTAAAGCCTTTTGTGGCGTGTATAAGTGGGGAAAAAAAGGGCTTATTAGCTATTGTGTGGTGAAGTGAGAAAATTACAGATTTTTTTAGGGTGTTTTATTTATTTATTTATTTGATCTAACAGTATGTCAGACTGAGAAGTGCCAGGCCCTGCCGAGGGTATGGCAGAGGCCTAAATGTTTCTGGCACAGGTCGCAGCGAGTAAGGGGGCGTGGTAGCTGGAGTCGCAGCGAGAGTCCTGTGATCCCGGTGTCACCTAGCGATCGTGTCTTGACCAGCAACCCAGCGGTTCTTGAATGGTTGACTCGGTCACCCACTTTGTCTCAAGTGACATCAGACAACCCCAGCCAAGAGTCGGTGGGTTCGTCAGACACAACCCTTAGTTGACATGGCCAGGGAGCAGGCCCTGTGCCCTCACCTGTCCTTAACCTGCCTCTGTCCTTTTCTGTTCCCTCAGCCAGAGAAGTATTATATGCTGTGGGCTCAGCTCCACTATACAGAGAGTACGAGCTACTAGAGGACAGTCAGCAGCTACTGGCCAGCCAAGATGTAGCGGAGATATCCGCTGCTTCCTCCGGTAGGCGGGCAGCTAGGTAAGTAGTGATGAGGAGAGTGGCTGGTGTTGCGAGCGGTCAGGCTCCTGACCTAGAGACTGTTGAGGAGGACATCAGTGACTTGCAGACAGTACTCGATGATGATGTAGCTGATCGCACTTGGGAGCCGGGTGAATTAGGGGCTTCATCATCATCGGGAGAAGAGGGAGGCAGTTTGCCCGTGAGGCAGTGGCGGAGACAGCAAGTCGCCAGCGTGGCCGAGAGTTAGCAGGGTGGCAGCTGTGGGAGGTCGGGAGCCAAATGTGCCCGGGGTAGACCACCCGCTTCGCAGGAGCCCACCTGCCCAGAAAGTAGTAATGCAAGGGTTCACGGAAGCAGCGGCGGTAGCAGTCAGTCAGTGCGGAGTGTTGGGGGTAAAATCACATACTCAGCGGTGTGGCAATTTTTTGTTAACCCGCTGGAGGAGGTTAACATGGCCATTTGTAGAATCTGTGGGCAGAAGGTAAAGCGTGGCCAGGGTGCCAATGTTGACACCACGGCCCTGCGTCAACATATGCAGCGTCACCATAAAGTGGCCTGGGAAAACTGTGGCTCCGATGTGGTGGTCCAGCCTGCCGCAGCAACCGTTGCATTACCCAGTGGCACGCACCCCATTTTAGACAAGTCAAGGCTCCACCACCTCAGCCAAAGGGAGCTATCCAATGGCGCAGAAACTGAAAGTTGTTGGTGCTGCAGTCCCTCCCTTTCTAAGTGGTGGACTCTGCACCTTTCAGAGAACTGATGGGTTGTGCCAAGCCAAGGTGAAAACTTCCAAGATGTCATTTCTTTGCCAAAAAGGCAGTACCAGCCCTGCACATGTATGTGGAACAGAAGATGGGCCAGTCCTTGAGCCTGTCAGTGTCTGTGCTCAGCAGCGCCGATGTGTGGAGCTGTAACTACGGTCAGGGACAATACATGTCCTTTATGGCCCACTGGGTGAATGTGGTTTCTGCACAGCCACACCAGCAACTTGGCCAGGTGATGCCACTTCCGTCTCCACGTCCCCACGCCCTTGGTCCTGTGACAATGTCTGCCTCTGCCTCCTCATCCTCCACTGTGTCCTCAGCCTCCACTGCAGGGACAATTCACAGTGCCCCGCCAGCAAACCACATGTGCAGGGCACGGCAGTGTCACACTGTTCTGCACCTCATTTGCCTGGGCAAACAGAGTCACACAGGGGAGGAACTGCTCTGTGCCCTTCATCAAGAAATTGAATCCTGGATTTCTCTGCGACAACTCAAAATCGGAATCATGGTGACTGACAACGGGAAGAACATGGTGTCAGCGCTGCGTCAAGGAGGGCTGAGCCATGCGCCCTGCATGGTACACGTGTTCAATCTGGTTGTCAAGCGGTTCCTGAAGTTTTCCACCCATCTGCAAGACATCGTAAAAATGGCCAGGAAAATTAGCATGCACTTCAGCCACTCGTACACTGCAAAGCACACCCTCCTTGAGCTGCAGCGGCAGAACGGCATCCCCCAACATAGGCTGATATGTGACGCTTCCACCCGTTGGCATTCCATCCTCCATATGATGGACCGACTATACGAACAGAGAAAGGCCATAAACAATTTGTTGATGATCCAAGCAGACAGGAGTACTCCCCTGTGTAACCTCGATGTCAGCCAATGGCAGCTCATGCGTGACACCTGCCTTTTGCTCAGGCCCTTTGAGGAGGACACGTTATTTTTCAGTCGCCAGGACTACGGGATGAACAACGTCATTCCACTGCTTCATGTCCTGGAACAATTGCTGGTAAATCTGGCTGGTCAGGGGACTGGAGACGTGGCGCCTAGATCTCATGGCCACACAAGTCCTTTGGAGGCTGAACTGGAGGAGGAGGAGAAAATTGGAGCACAAGCAATGTGTAGCGAAATGGGTGGTTTTTCTACACAGGTGACAGGAGAGGAGGAGCAGGAGCAGCCACAGGAGCAAGATGGAGATGACAAAGACGCGGCAGATGACCCAGGCACACCGTGGCAGTATGCAGTGGAGATGGAGGCAGCGAGTCCCTCCGAGTCACTTGCGCAAATGGCCTGTTGCATGCTCACTTTCTTGGGTAGTGACTTCTGGATGGGATGACTTCTGGCTCTCCACCTTGTTGGACCCTCGCTACCAGTCCAAAGTGGGGGCCTTTTTTACACCACCTGAGAGGGAGGACAAACTGAACTACTATAGAAACATCCTATGTAGTCAGTTGGCCGCTGCCTATCTGCATCATCATCCATCCTCTCGCAGGTATGACCGGGAGGGGGCCCTCTGCGCTCACGTTCCTCTGCAATGGCTGCTGTGGCAGGGTGGGGAAATAGGAGCAGTTCCGGGTCCATCAACAGCAACTCGAGTCTAGAGTCGCTGATGAGCAGCTTTCTTCACCCGCCTAGTGAATAAACTACTCACCAGCAGCAGCAGCTAGACCTGGAGCAGGACCTGAACCAGCAGGTGGTGGCATACTTGGACAGCACCCTGCCACCCCACATTGAAGATCCACTGGACTACTGGGCAGCCAAACTGGATTTGCATCCACAACTGGCAGAGTTTGCCCCGGAAAAGCTGTCCTGCCCGGCCAGTAGTGTGGCATCAGAGCGGGTGTTTAGTGCGGTGAGGGCCATAGTTACCCCCAAGAAGAACTTGCCTGTACACCCAAAATGTGGAGAGACTGACCTTTGTCAAGAAGAATCAGGCATGGATCAGCCAGGATTTCCACCCACCAATGCCTGATGCATCAGACTAGATCATCCATGGTGCCACACCAACATGTTGACAAAAGAGACCAGTTTCTTCTGGCTACCTGCGTCAGCTAATATTCTGATGCTTCCACCCATCTGATGCCAAGTGCCCTTTCTTTCACCCACCATCATCAGCTGGTACTGGTATTGCCACCCACTTCCCCTTTCTGTCACCGGGTCACTCTGTGGTCTCCTGATGCTGCTGCCACCTCTACACTATGTCACCTTGCTACTCTGTGGTCTCCTGATGCTGCTGCCACCTCCACACTATGTCACCTTGCCACTCTGTGGTCTGATGCTGCTGCCACCTCCACACTATGTCACCTTGCCACTATATGGTCTCCTGATGCTGCTTCCACCTCCACACTATGTCACATTGCCAATCTGTGGTCTCCTGATGCTGCTGCCAGCTCCACACTATGTCACCTTGCCACTCTGTGGTCTGATGCTGCTGCCACCTCCACACTATGTCACCTTGCCACTATATGGTCTCCTGATGCTGCTTCGACCTCCACACTATGTCACATTGCCACTCTGTGGTCTCCTGATGCTGCTGCCACCTCCACACTATGTCACCTTGCCACTCTGTGGTCTCCTGATGATGCTGCTGCCACCGCCATACTCTGTCATTGTGCCGCCTGTTGCCTCCTCCTGATGCTGCTGCCACCTCCACATTGTCATTGTGCCACTCAGTGGTCTCCTCATGCTGCTGCTTCCACCTCCACACTGTAATTGTGCCACCCTGTGGCCTCCTTCTGATGCCTCTGCTGCCACCACCTCCACACTCTGTCATTGTGCCACTCTGTGGCCTCCTTATGTTGCTGCCATCTCCACACTGTCATTTTGACACCCTGTGGCCTCCTCCTAATGCTGCTGCTGCCGCCACCTCTACACACTCTGTCATTGTGTCACTCTGTGGCCTCCTCATGCTGCTGCCACCTCCACACTGTCATTGTGCCTCTCTGTGGCCTCCTCCTGATGCTGCTGCTGCCGCCACCTCCACACTCTGTCATTGTGACACTCTGTGGCCTCCTGATGCTGCTGCTGCCACCTCCACACTCTGTCGTTGTGCCACTCTGTGGTCTCCTCATGCTGCAGCTGCCACCTCCACACTGTCATTGTGCCACCCTGTGGCCTCCTCCTGATCCTGCTGCCACCTCCACACTCTGTCACTGTGCCACTCTGTGGTCTCCTCATGCTGCTGCTGTGGCTGCCACCTCCACACTGTCATTGTGCCACCCTGTGGCCTCCTCCTGATGCTGCTGCTGCCAGCACCTCCACACTCTGTCATTTTGTCACTCTGTGTCCTCCTTATGTTGCTGCCACCTCCACGCTGTCATTTTGCCACCCTGTGGCCTCCTCCTGATGCTGCTGCTGCCGCCACCTCCACACTCTGTAATTTTGTCACTCTGTGTCCTCCTTATGTTGCTGCCACCTCCACACTGTTATTTTGCCACCCTGTGGCCTCCTCCTGATTCTGATGCTGCCGCCACATCTGCACACTCTGTCATTGTGCCACTCTGTGGCATCCTGATGCTGCCGCCACCTCCACACTGTCATTGTTCCACTCTGTAGCCTCCCCCTGATGCTGCTGCTGCCACCTCCACACTATGTCATTGTGCCACTCTGTGGCCTCCTGATGCTGCAGCTGCCACCTCCACACTGTCATTGTGCCACTCGGTGGCCTCCTCCTGATGCTGATGCAACCTCCAGACTCTGTCATTGGGCCATTCTGTGGTCTCCTCATGCTGCTGCCACCTCACTACTATGTCATAGGGCCACTCTGTGGACTTCTCATGCTGTTCTCACCCTCTAAACTTCATGACTGGGCCACTATTTTGCCTTTCAACCTCGCTAACATCTTCATTTATTTGACCCTTCTTCTGATCTGTCAGAAGGAAGGAGAAATGAGACGCACAACGGATCCTGTTTATGTAACAGCTGTAAGGCCTGCATGACATTGTCCCTATTTTGCATCAGAATTGGCTTATGATTTGGTAGCCAAAAGCCAAAATATTCCATTCACGTGTAATTTCTGTTTTGGATCCACTGCTGTTTTTTTTTTTGCTTAAGCAATACTCATGGATTACTGACCAAATGCTGAACGAGTGAAGGCGGATTTGGATCGAACCAAATTTTTTTTAAAATTTGGAGAACCGACTGAATCGAATTTTTGAGAAATTCGCTCATCTTTAATTATTACTTATCTTAGGATAGACATGTGTTTATCCCAGGCATGTTTACTGTGGATTTCCCAACCACCTCTGCTGGGAGTTTATTCCAAGTCTCAACTACTCTTTCAATGAAATAAATATTTTCTGACATTGTTTCTGATGTTCGCCCCAACTAATTTTCGATTGAGCTCCCTTGTTCTTGTGTTCAACTATTTATTAAAAACACTTACCCTCCTGCACCTTATTTATGCCTTTAACATATTTAAAGGTTTCAACATTGCCTCTTCCCCTTCTTTCATCAAGATACAGATTAAGGGGGGGCATTTATTAGGTCTGCTTTATGCCCGCGTGCAGCCTTTGGTGCATATTTTTTCGACATTTGATATAGGTCAGGATTTCAGATTAGAACACCTTTAAGTTACTTTCATGATTTGCAACTTTGAAAAAAAAAAAAAAACATGTTTCCACACCAGACAACCCAAAGGTTTACTTTTACAGACATACAGTGGGATGCGAAAGTTTGGGCAACCTTGTTAATCGTCGTGATTTTCCTGTATAAATCGTTGGTTGTTACGATAAAAAATATCAGTTAAATATATCATATAGGAGACACACACAGTGATATTTGAGAAGTGAAATGAAGTTTATTGGATTTACAGAAAGTGTGCTATAATTGTTTAAACAAAATTAGGCAGGTGTATAAATTTGGGCATCACAAAAAGGAAATAAAATCAATATTTAGTAGATCCTCCTTTTGCAGAAATTGCAGCCTCTAAACACTTCCTGTAGGTTCCAATGAGAGTCTGGATTCTGGTTGAAGGTATTTTGGACCAGTACTCTTTACAAAACATCTCTAGTTCATTCAGGTTTGATGGCTTCCGAGCATGGACAGCTCTCTTTAAGTCAGGTCTGGGAACTGAGATGGCCATTCCAGAACGTTGTACTTGTTCCTCTGCATAAATGCCTTAGTGGATTTTGAGCAGTGCTTAGGGTCGTTGTCTTGTTGAAAGATCCAGCCCCGGCGCAGCTTCAGCTTTGTCACTGATTCCTGGACTTGGGTCTCCAGAATCTGCTGATACCGAGTGGAATCCATGCGTCCCTCAACTTTGACAAGATCCCCAGTCCCTGCACTGGCCACACAGCCCCACAGCATGATGGAACCACCACCATATTTTACTGTAGGTAGCCGGTGTTTTTCTTGGATTGCTGTGTTCTGTTTCCTCCATGCATAACGCCCCTTGTTATGGCCAAATAACTCAATTTTAGTTTCATCAGTCCACAGTACCTTTTCCAAAATGAAGCTGGCTTGTCCAAATGTGCTTTAGCCCACCTCAAGCGGCACTTTTTGTGCTGTGGGCGGAGAAAAGGCTTCCTCTGCATCACTCTCGCATACAGCATCTCCTTGTGTAAAGTGCGCCGAATGGTTGAACGATGCACAGTGACTCCATCTGCAGCAAGATGATGTTGTAGGTCTTTGGTGCTGGTCTGTGGGTTGACTCTGACTGTTCTCACCATTCATCGCTTCTGTCTATCTGAGATTTTTCTTGGTCTGCCACTTCGAGCCTTAACTTGAACTGAGCCTGTGGTCTTCCATTTCCTCAATACTTTCCTAACTGTGGAAACAGACAGCTGAAATCTCTGAGACAGCTTTCTGTATCCTTCCCCTAAACCATGATGGTGAACAATCTTTGTCTTCAGGTCATTTGAGAGTTGTTTTGAGACCCCCATGTTGCTACTCTTCAGAGAAAATTAAAAGAGGAGGAAAACTTACAATTGACCCCCTTAAATACTCTTTCTCATAATTGGATTCACCTGTGTATGTAGGTCAGGGGTCACTGAGCTTACCAAGCCAATTTGAGTTCCAATAATTAGTTCTAATGGTTTTGGAATCAATAAAATAACAACAGTGCCCATATTTATGCACCTGCCTAATTTTGTTTAAACAATTATAGCACACTTTCTGTAAATCCAATAAACTTCATTTCACTTCTCAAATATAACTGTGTGTGCCTCCTATATGATATATTTAACTGACATTTTTTATCGTAACAACCAACGATTTATACAGGAAAATCATGACGATTAACAAGGTTGCCCAAACTTTCGCATCCCACTGTAGGTGTGTACTAGGGATGAGCGAACTCGAACTGTATAGTTCGGGTTCGTACCGAATTTTGGGGTGTCCGTGACACGGACCCGAACCCGGACATTTTCGTAAAAGTCCGGGTTCGGGTTCGGTGTTCGTCGCTTTCTTCGCGCTTTTGTGACGCTTTCTTGGCGCTTTTTGAAAGGCTGCAAAGCAGCCAATCAACAAGCGTCATACTACTTGCCCCAAGAGGCCATCACAGCCATGCCTACTATTGGCATGGCTGTGATTGGCCAGAGCACCATGTGACCCAGCCTCTATTTAAGCTGGAGTCACATAGCGCCGCCCGTCACTCTGCTCTGATTAGCGTAGGGAGAGGTTGCGGCTGCGACAGTAGGGCGAGATTAGGCAGATTAACTCCTCCAAAGGACTTGATTAACTGATCGATCTGCAGCTGTGGATCATTGAGCTGCTGATCCTCAATTGCTCACTGTTTTTAGGCTGCACAGACCGTTTGTCAGTCACATTTTTCTGGGGTGATCGGCGGCCATTTTGTGTCTTGTGGTGCGCCAGCACAAGCTGCGACCAAGTGCATTTAACCCTCAATGGTGTGGTTGTTTTTTGGCTAAAGCCTACATCAGGGTGAAGCTGTCACACCAAGTGCATTTAACCAGCAATAGTCTGTTCATTTTTTGGCCATATACAAAATCAGGGGCAAGCTGCGCCTGTCACCAAGTGCATTTAACCCTCAATGGTGTGGTTGTTTTTTGGCTAAAGCCTACATCAGGGTGAAGCTGTCACACCAAGTGCATTTAACCAGCAATAGTCTGTTCATTTTTTGGCCATATACAAAATCAGGGGCAAGCTGCGCCTGTCACCAAGTGCATTTAACCCTCAATGGTGTGGTTGTTTTTTGGCTAAAGCCTACATCAGGGTGAAGCTGTCACACCAAGTGCATTTAACCAGCAATAGTCTGTTCATTTTTTGGCCATATACTAAATCAGGGGCAAGCTGCGCCTGTCACCAAGTGCATTTAACCCTCAATGGTGTGGTTGTTTTTTGGCTAAAGCCTACATCAGGGTGAAGCTGTCACACCAAGTGCATTTAACCAGCAATAGTCTGTTCATTTTTTGGCCATATACTAAATCAGGGGCAAGCTGCGCCTGTCACCAAGTGCATTTAACCCTCAATGGTGTGGTTGTTTTTTGGCTAAAGCCTACATCAGGGTGAAGCTGTCACACCAAGTGCATTTAACCAGCAATAGTCTGTTCATTTTTTGGCCATATCCCAGTCTAATTCTGTCACTAAATCCATACCGGTCACCCAGCGCCTAAATACTAGGCCTCAAATTTATATCCAGCTAAATCTGTCCCTAGTGCTGTAGCTGGGCGAGTTATTTAGTGTCCGTTCAAGCACATTTCTTGTTCTGGGTTGAAATACAATTCCCAATTTAGCAATTTCATAATTTAGTGGTTTCTGCTATATCAGAGCTATTTGAAATCTATCCCTAAAAGGGTATATAATATTCAAGGTGCACATTGGGTCATTCAGAATAACTTCACACACACCCGCTACTGTGTATTTCCAAGTCTAATTCTGGCACTAAACCCATACCTGTCACCCAGCGCCTAAATACTAGGCCTCAAATTTATATCCCGCTAAATCTGTCCTTAGTGCTGTAGCTGGGCGAGTTATTTAGTGTCCGTTCAAGCACATTTCTTGTTCTGGGTTGAAATACAATTCCCAATTTAGCAATTTCATAATTTAGTGGTTTCTGCTATATCAGAGCTATTTGAAATCTATCCCTAAAAGGGTATATAATATTCAAGGTGCACATTGGGTCATTCAGAATAACTTCACACACACCCGCTACTGTGTATTTCCAAGTCTAATTCTGGCACTAAACCCATACCTGTCACCCAGCGCCTAAATACTAGGCCTCAAATTTATATCCCGCTAAATCTGTCCTTAGTGCTGTAGCTGGGCGAGTTATTTAGTGTCCGTTCAAGCACATTTCTTGTTCTGGGTTGAAATACAATTCCCAATTTAGCAATTTCATAATTTAGTGGTTTCTGCTATATCAGAGCTATTTGAAATCTATCCCTAAAAGGGTATATAATATTCAAGGTGCACATAGGGTCATTCAGAATAACTTCACACACACGCTTCTGTGCATTTCCAAGTCTAATTCTGTCACTAAATCCATACCGGTCACCCAGCGCCTAAATACTAGGCCTCAAATTTATATCCCGCTAAATCTCTCGTTACCGCTGTCCTGTTGTAGCTGGGAAAGTTATTTAGTGTCCGTCAAAGCACATTTTTTGTTCTGGGTTGAAGTACAATTCCCAATTTAGCAATTTCATAATTTAGTGGTTTCTGCTATATCAGAGCTATTTGAAATCTATCCCTAAAAGGGTATATAATATTCAAGGTGCACATAGGGTCATTCAGAATAACTTCACACACACCCGCTACTGTGTATTTCCAAGTCTAATTCTGTCACTAAACCCATACCTGTCACCCAGCGCCTAAATACTAGGCCTCAAATTTATATCCTGCTAAATCTCTCGTTACCGCTGTCCTGTTGTAGCTGGGAAAGTTATTTAGTGTCCGTCAAAGCACATTTTTTGTTCTGGGTTGAAGTACAATTCCCAATTTAGCAATTTCATAATTTAGTGGTTCCTGCTATATCAGAGCTATTTGAAATCTATCCCAAAAAGGGTATATAATATTCAAGGTGCACATAGGGTCATTCAGAATAACTTCACACACACGCTTCTGTGCATTTCCAAGTCTAATTCTGTCACTAAATCCATACCGGTCACCCAGCGCCTAAATACTAGGCCTCAAATTTATATCCCGCTAAATCTCTCGTTACCGCTGTCCTGTTGTAGCTGGGAAAGTTATTTAGTGTCCGTCAAAGCACATTTTTTGTTCTGGGTTGAAGTACAATTCCCAATTTAGCAATTTCATAATTTAGTGGTTCCTGCTATATCAGAGCTATTTGAAATCTATCCCAAAAAGGGTATATAATATTCAAGGTGCACATAGGGTCATTCAGAATAACTTCACACACACGCTTCTGTGCATTTCCAAGTCTAATTCTGTCACTAAATCCATACCGGTCACCAAGCGCCTAAATACTAGGCCTCAAATTTATATCCCGCTAAATCTCTCGTTACCGCTGTCCTGTTGTAGCTGGGAAAGTTATTTAGTGTCCGTCAAAGCACATTTTTTGTTCTGGGTTGAAGTACAATTCCCAATTTAGCAATTTCATAATTTAGTGGTTTCTGCTATATCAGAGCTATTTGAAATCTATCCCTAAAAGGGTATATAATATTCAAGGTGCACATTGGGTCATTCAGAATAACTTCACACACACCCGCTACTGTGTATTTCCAAGTCTAATTCTGTCACTAAACCCATACCTGTCACCCAGCGCCTAAATACTAGGCCTCAAATTTATATCCCGCTAAATCTCTCGTTACCGCTGTACTGTTGTTGCTGGGCAAGATATTTAGTGTCCGTCAAAGCACATTTTTTGTTCTGGGTTGAAATACAATTCCCAATTTAGCAATTTCATAATTTAGTGGTTTCTGCTATATCAGAGCTATTTGAAATCTATCCCTAAAAGGGTATATAATATTCAAGGTGCACATTGGGTCATTCAGAATAACTTCACACACACCCGCTACTGTGTATTTCCAAGTCTAATTCTGTCACTAAACCCATACCTGTCACCCAGCGCCTAAATACTAGGCCTCAAATTTATATCCCGCTAAATCTCTCGTTACCGCTGTACTGTTGTTGCTGGGCAAGATATTTAGTGTCCGTCAAAGCACATTTTTTGTTCTGGGTTGAAATACAATTCCCAATTTAGCAATTTCATAATTTAGTGGTTTCTGCTATATCAGAGCTATTTGAAATCTATCCCTAAAAGGGTATATAATATTCAAGGTGCACATTGGGTCATTCAGAATAACTTCACACACACCCGCTACTGTGTATTTCCAAGTCTAATTCTGTCACTAAACCCATACCTGTCACCCAGCGCCTAAATACTAGGCCTCAAATTTATATCCCGCTAAATCTCTCGTTACCGCTGTCCTGTTGTAGCTGGGAAAGTTATTTAGTGTCCGTCAAAGCACATTTTTTGTTCTGGGTTGAAGTACAATTCCCAATTTAGCAATTTCATAATTTAGTGGTTTCTGCTATATCAGAGCTATTTGAAATCTATCCCTAAAAGGGTATATAATATTCAAGGTGCACATTGGGTCATTCAGAATAACTTCACACACACCCGCTACTGTGTATTTCCAAGTCTAATTCTGTCACTAAACCCATACCTGTCACCCAGCGCCTAAATACTAGGCCTCAAATTTATATCCCGCTAAATCTCTCGTTACCGCTGTACTGTTGTTGCTGGGCAAGATATTTAGTGTCCGTCAAAGCACATTTTTTGTTCTGGGTTGAAATACAATTCCCAATTTAGCAATTTCATAATTTAGTGGTTTCTGCTATATCAGAGCTATTTGAAATCTATCCCTAAAAGGGTATATAATATTCAAGGTGCACATAGGGTCATTCAGAATAACTTCACACACACGCTTCTGTGCATTTCCAAGTCTAATTCTGTCACTAAATCCATACCGGTCACCCAGCGCCTAAATACTAGGCCTCAAATTTATATCCCGCTGAATTTGAATACAATACATTGGGCCAAATAATATTTTTGTTGTTGTGGTGAACCATAACAATGAGAAAAACATCTAGTAAGGGACGCGGACGTGGACATGGTCGTGGTGGTGTTAGTGGACCCTCTGGTGCTGGGAGAGGACGTGGCCGTTCTGCCACATCCACACGTCCTAGTGTACCAACTACCTCAGGTCCCAGTAGCCGCCAGAATTTACAGCGATATATGGTGGGGCCCAATGCCGTTCTAAGGATGGTAAGGCCTGAGCAGGTACAGGCATTAGTCAATTGGGTGGCCGACAGTGGATCCAGCACGTTCACATTATCTCCCACCCAGTCTTCTGCAGAAAGCGCACAGATGGCGCCTAAAAACCAACCCCATCAGTCTGTCACATCACCCCCATGCATACCAGGGAAACTGTCTCAGCCTCAAGTTATGCAGCAGTCTCTTATGCTGTTTGAAGACTCCGCTGGCAGGGTTTCCCAAGGGCATCCACCTAGCCCTTCCCCAGCGGTGAAAGACATAGAATGCACTGACGCACAACCACTTATGTTTCCTGATGATGAGGACATGGGAATACCACCTCAGCATGTCTCTGATGATGACGAAACACAGGTGCCAACTGCTGCGTCTTTCTGCAGTGTGCAGACTGAACAGGAGGTCAGGGATCAAGACTGGGTGGAAGACGATGCAGGGGACGATGAGGTCCTAGACCCCACATGGAATGAAGGTCGTGCCACTGACTTTCACAGTTCGGAGGAAGAGGCAGTGGTGAGACCGAGCCAACAGCGTAGCAAAAGAGGGAGCAGTGGGCAAAAGCAGAACACCCGCCGCCAAGAGACTCCGCCTGCTACTGACCGCCGCCATCTGGGACCGAGCACCCCAAAGGCAGCTTCAAGGAGTTCCCTGGCATGGCACTTCTTCAAACAATGTGCTGACGACAAGACCCGAGTGGTTTGCACGCTGTGCCATCAGAGCCTGAAGCGAGGCATTAACGTTCTGAACCTGAGCACAACCTGCATGACCAGGCACCTGCATGCAAAGCATGAACTGCAGTGGAGTAAACACCTTAAAACCAAGGAAGTCACTCAGGCTCCCCCTGCTACCTCTTCTGCTGCTGCCGCCTCGGCCTATTCTGCTGCTGCCGCCTCAGCCTCTTCCTCCGCCTCTGGAGGAACGTTGGCACCTGCCGCCCAGCAAACAGGGGATGTACCACCACCACCACCACCACCACCTCCGTCACCAAGCGTCTCAACCATGTCACACGCCAGCGTTCAGCTCTCCATCTCACAAACATTTGATAGAAAGCGTAAATTCCCACCTAGCCACCCTCGATCCCTGGCCCTGAATGCCAGCATTTCTAAACTACTGGCCTATGAAATGCTGTCATTTAGGCTGGTGGACACAGACAGCTTCAAACAGCTCATGTCGCTTGCTGTCCCACAGTATGTTGTTCCCAGCCGGCACTACTTCTCCAAGAGAGCCGTGCCTTCCCTGCACAACCAAGTATCCGATAAAATCAAGTGTGCACTGCGCAACGCCATCTGTAGCAAGGTCCACCTAACCACAGATACGTGGACCAGTAAGCACGGCCAGGGACGCTATATCTCCCTAACTGCACACTGGGTAAATGTAGTGGCAGCTGGGCCCCAGGCGGAGAGCTGTTTGGCGCACGTCCTTCCGCCGCCAAGGATCGCAGGGCAACATTCTTTGCCTCCTGTTGCCACCTCCTCCTTCTCGGCTTCCTCCTCCTCTTCTTCCACCTGCTCATCCAGTCAGCCACACACCTTCACCACCAACTTCAGCACAGCCCGGGGTAAACGTCAGCAGGCCATTCTGAAACTCATATGTTTGGGGGACAGGCCCCACACCGCACAGGAGTTGTGGCGGGGTATAGAACAACAGACCGACGAGTGGTTGCTGCCGGTGAGCCTCAAGCCCGGCCTGGTGGTGTGTGATAATGGGCGAAATCTCGTTGCAGCTCTGGGACTAGCCAATTTGACGCACATCCCTTGCTTGGCGCATGTGCTGAATTTGGTGGTGCAGAAGTTCATTCACAACTACCCCGACATGTCAGAGCTGCTGCATAAAGTGCGGGCCGTCTGTTCGCGCTTCCGGCGTTCACATCCTGCTGCTGCTCGCCTGTCTGCGCTACAGCGTAACTTCGGCCTTCCCGCTCACCGCCTCATATGCGACGTGCCCACCAGGTGGAACTCCACCTTGCACATGCTGGACAGACTGTGCGAGCAGCAGCAGGCCATAGTGGAGTTTCAGCTGCAGCACGCACGGGTCAGTCGCACTACAGAACAGCACCACTTCACCACCAATGACTGGGCCTCCATGCGAGACCTGTGTGCCCTGTTGCGCTGTTTCGAGTACTCCACCAACATGGCCAGTGGCGATGACACCGTTATCAGCGTTACAATACCACTTCTATGTCTCCTTGAGAAAACACTTAGGGCGATGATGGAAGAGGAGGTGGCCCAGGAGGAGGAGGAGGAGGAGGAGGAAGAGGGGTCATTTTTAGCACTTTCAGGCCAGTCTCTTCGAAGTGACTCAGAGGGAGGTTTTTGGCAACAGCAGAGGCCAGGTACAAATGTGGCCAGCCAGGGCCCACTACTGGAGGACGAGGAGGACGAGGATGAGGAGGAGGTGGAGGAGGATGAGGATGAAGCATGGTCACAGCGGGGTGGCACCCAACGCAGCTCGGGTCCATCACTGGTGCGTGGCTGGGGGGAAAGGCAGGACGATGACGATACGCCTCCCACAGAGGACAGCTTGTCCTTACCCCTGGGCAGCCTGGCACACATGAGCGACTACATGCTGCAGTGCCTGCGCAACGACAGCAGAGTTGCCCACATTTTAACCTGTGCGGACTACTGGGTTGCCACCCTGCTGGATCCACGCTACAAAGACAATGTGCCCACCTTACTTCCTGCACTGGAGCGTGATAGGAAGATGCGCGAGTACAAGCGCACGTTGGTAGACGCGCTACTGAGAGCATTCCCAAATGTCACAGGGGAACAAGTGGAAGCCCAAGGCCAAGGCAGAGGAGGAGCAAGAGGTCGCCAAGGCAGCTGTGTCACGGCCAGCTCCTCTGAGGGCAGGGTTAGCATGGCAGAGATGTGGAAAACTTTTGTCAACACGCCACAGCTAACTGCACCACCACCTGATACGCAACGTGTTAGCAGGAGGCAACATTTCACTAACATGGTGGAACAGTACGTGTGCACACCCCTCCACGTACTGACTGATGGTTCGGCCCCATTCAACTTCTGGGTCTCTAAATTGTCCACGTGGCCAGAGCTAGCCTTTTATGCCTTGGAGGTGCTGGCCTGCCCGGCGGCCAGCGTTTTGTCTGAACGTGTATTCAGCACGGCAGGGGGCGTCATTACAGACAAACGCAGCCGCCTGTCTACAGCCAATGTGGACAAGCTGACGTTCATAAAAATGAACCAGGCATGGATCCCACAGGACCTGTCCGTCCCTTGTCCAGATTAGACATTAACTACCTCCCCATAACCATATATTATTGGACTCCAGGGCACTTCCTCATTCAATCCTATTTTTATTTTCATTTTACCATTATATTGCGATGCTACCCAAAGTTGAATGAACCTCTCCTCTGCCTGTGTGCTAGGCCTAAATATATGCCAATGGACTGTTGCAGTGGTGGCTGACATGAAGCCTGATTCTCTGCTATGACATGCAGACTAATTCTCTGCTGACATGAAGCCAGATTGTCTGTTACGGGACCTCTCTCCTCTGCCTGGGTGCTGGGCCTAAATTTATGACAATGGACTGTTGCAGTGGTGGCTGACGTGAAGCCTGATTCTCTGCTATGACATGCAGACTGATTCTCTGCTGACATGAAGCCAGATTCTCTGTTACGGGACCTCTCTCCTCTGCCTGTGTGTGTGCTGGGCCTAAATATATGACAATGGACTGTTGCAGTGGTGGCTGACGTGAAGCCTCATTCTCTGCTATGACATGCAGACTAATTCTCTGCTGACATGAAGACAGATTCTCTGTTACGGGACCTCCCTCCTCTGCCTGGGTGCTGGGCCTAAATATATGCCAATGGACTGTTGCAGTGGTGGGTGACGTGAAGCCTGATTCTCTGCTATGATATGAAGACTGATTCTCTGCTGACATGAAGCCAGATTGTCTGTTACGGGACCTTTCTCCTCTGCCTGGGTTCTGGGCCTAAATTTATGAAAATTGACTCTTACAGTGGTGGGTGACGTGAAGCCTGATTCTCTGCTATGATATGAAGACTGATTCTCTGCTGACATGAAGCCAGATTCTCTGTTACGGGACCTCCCTCCTCTGCCTGGGTGCTGGGCCTGAATATATGCCAATGGACTGTTGCAGTGGTGGGTGACGTGAAGCCTGATTCTCTGCTATGACATGCAGACTAATTCTCTGCTGACATGAAGACAGATTCTCTGTTACGGGACCTCTCTCCTCTGCCTGTGTGTGTGCTGGGCCTAAATATATGCCAATGGACTGTTGCAGTGGTGGCTGACGTGAAGCCTCATTCTCTGCTATGACATGCAGACTAATTCTCTGCTGACATGAAGACAGATTCTCTGTTACGGGACCTCCCTCCTCTGCCTGGGTGCTGGGCCTGAATATATGCCAATGGACTGTTGCAGTGGTGGGTGACGTGAAGCCTGATTCTCTGCTATGACATGCAGACTAATTCTCTGCTGACATGAAGCCAGATTGTCTGTTACGGGACCTCTCTCCTCTGCCTGTGTGTGTGCTGGGCCTAAATATATGCCAATGGACTGTTGCAGTGGTGGCTGACGTGAAGCCTCATTCTCTGCTATGACATGCAGACTAATTCTCTGCTGACATGAAGCCAGATTGTCTGTTACGGGACCTCTCTCCTCTGCCTGTGTGTGTGCTGGGCCTAAATATATGCCAATGGACTGTTGCAGTGGTGGCTGACGTGAAGCCTCATTCTCTGCTATGACATGCAGACTAATTCTCTGCTGACATGAAGACAGATTCTCTGTTACGGGACCTCCCTCCTCTGCCTGGGTGCTGGGCCTAAATATATGCCAATGGACTGTTGCAGTGGTGGGTGACGTGAAGCCTGATTCTCTGCTATGATATGAAGACTGATTCTCTGCTGACATGAAGCCAGATTGTCTGTTACGGGACCTTTCTCCTCTGCCTGGGTTCTGGGCCTAAATTTATGAAAATTGACTCTTACAGTGGTGGGTGACGTGAAGCCTGATTCTCTGCTATGATATGAAGACTGATTCTCTGCTGACATGAAGCCAGATTCTCTGTTACGGGACCTCCCTCCTCTGCCTGGGTGCTGGGCCTGAATATATGCCAATGGACTGTTGCAGTGGTGGGTGACGTGAAGCCTGATTCTCTGCTATGACATGCAGACTAATTCTCTGCTGACATGAAGACAGATTCTCTGTTACGGGACCTCTCTCCTCTGCCTGTGTGTGTGCTGGGCCTAAATATATGCCAATGGACTGTTGCAGTGGTGGCTGACGTGAAGCCTCATTCTCTGCTATGACATGCAGACTAATTCTCTGCTGACATGAAGCCAGATTGTCTGTTACGGGACCTCTCTCCTCTGCCTGTGTGTGTGCTGGGCCTAAATATATGCCAATGGACTGTTGCAGTGGTGGCTGACGTGAAGCCTCATTCTCTGCTATGACATGCAGACTAATTCTCTGCTGACATGAAGACAGATTCTCTGTTACGGGACCTCCCTCCTCTGCCTGGGTGCTGGGCCTAAATATATGCCAATGGACTGTTGCAGTGGTGGGTGACGTGAAGCCTCATTCTCTGCTATGACATGCAGACTAATTCTCTGCTGACATGAAGCCAGATTGTCTGTTACGGGACCTCTCTCCTCTGCCTGTGTGTGTGCTGGGCCTAAATATATGCCAATGGACTGTTGCAGTGGTGGCTGACGTGAAGCCTCATTCTCTGCTATGACATGCAGACTAATTCTCTGCTGACATGAAGACAGATTCTCTGTTACGGGACCTCCCTCCTCTGCCTGGGTGCTGGGCCTGAATATATGCCAATGGACTGTTGCAGTGGTGGGTGACGTGAAGCCTGATTCTCTGCTATGACATGCAGACTAATTCTCTGCTGACATGAAGCCAGATTGTCTGTTACGGGACCTCTCTCCTCTGCCTGTGTGTGTGCTGGGCCTAAATATATGCCAATGGACTGTTGCAGTGGTGGCTGACGTGAAGCCTCATTCTCTGCTATGACATGCAGACTAATTCTCTGCTGACATGAAGCCAGATTGTCTGTTACGGGACCTCTCTCCTCTGCCTGTGTGTGTGCTGGGCCTAAATATATGCCAATGGACTGTTGCAGTGGTGGCTGACGTGAAGCCTCATTCTCTGCTATGACATGCAGACTAATTCTCTGCTGACATGAAGACAGATTCTCTGTTACGGGACCTCCCTCCTCTGCCTGGGTGCTGGGCCTAAATATATGCCAATGGACTGTTGCAGTGGTGGCTGACGTGAAGCCTCATTCTCTGCTATGACATGCAGACTGATTCTCTGCTGACATGAAGCCAGATCGTCTGTTACGGGACCTCTCTGCTCTGCCTGTGTGCTAGGCCTAAATATATGCCAATGGACTGTTGCAGTGGTGGGTGACGTGAAGCCTCATTCTCTGCTATGACATGCAGACTGATTCTCTGCTGTCATGAAGACAGATTCTCTGTTACGGGACCTCCCTCCTCTGCCTGGGTGCTGGGCCTAAATATATGCCAATGGACTGTTGCAGTGGTGGCTGACGTGAAGCCTCATTCTCTGCTATGACATGCAGACTAATTCTCTGCTGACATGAAGACAGATTCTCTGTTACGGGACCTCTCTCCTCTGCCTGGGTGCCGGGGCCTAAATATCTGAGAATGGACTGTTCCAGTGGTGGGTGACGGGAAGCCAGATTCTCTGCTATGGAACCTCTCTCCAATTGATTTTGGTTAATTTTTATTTATTTAATTTTTATTTTAATTCATTTCCCTATCCACATTTGTTTGCAGGGGATTTACCTACATGTTGCTGCCTTTTGCAGCCCTCTAGCTCTTTCCTGGGCTGTTTTACAGCCTTTTTAGTGCCGAAAAGTTCGGGTCCCCATTGACTTCAATGGGGTTCGGGTTCGGGACGAAGTTCGGATCGGGTTCGGATCCCGAACCCGAACATTTCCGGGATGTTCGGCCGAACTTCTCGAACCCGAACATCCAGGTGTTCGCTCAACTCTAGTGTGTACCACATTGCACTTGTGCCAACTATATTATTACTGAGCACCATTTCATATATTTGGCTCCACTTCACAAAGCAAAGATAGACTTAAAACTGACACGAAAACCCCTCCCCTCAAGTACTTTAAATTCTCCTGATATATTTTTATGCTTCAGACCCTCCAGCATTTTTGTATCCTGCCTTTGTACTCATTTCATTTTATCTATATATTTTTGTAGATGGGGTCTCCAGAACTGGACACGGTATTCTAGATGTGGTTTCACTAGCACTCTATACAGCAGAATCACGATCTTTGTCTTCCTACCTCTAACTATTCAGCCAAGCATCCTACTTGCTTTCCCCACCACCTGCCCACTCATTTTGAAGCTGTCTGATATCAGGACCCCTAGATCTTTCTCTTCTGAAGTCTTGGCTAACCCAGAATTGCCAATATGATAGAGGGTTCCTCCTCTCCAGGTGAATTATTTTACAGTTGGACACACTGAACTTCAGTTTTCATTATTTATACCATTTATCTAGAGAAATGCTTTGAGGAATATCTACCCTGTTACACACTTTTATGTCATCAGCAAACAGGGAAAACCTTCTCCTATGTCACCTACAAAAATATTAAAAAAGAATGGGACCCAGGACAGACCCTTGAGGTCCACTACTTGTAATCGGTCTCTCTTGAGAATGCACATCATTAACAACAACACTCTGGTATCTATTCATTAGTCAGCTGTGAATTCATTGAGCTATCCAGGGATTAGGTCCAGTGTTCAATAATTAGCTCTTTATAAGGCACTGTACGGTATCAAAGTCAAGGTGGCCAAAATCCAAAGCACTGCTGTCATCCAGCACTTTTGTGACATAGTCAAAGAAATCAAGAAGATTAATTTGACATGATCTGACCTCAGTGAAGCATGCTGTTTTGTGTCCAACAAGTTGTTGGTTTTTAGGGGGTCAGCTATCTTCTTTTGCAGGAGAGTTTCCATTATTTTTACTACTTCCGAGGTCAAGCTAACTGTGTCTGTAGTTTCCAGCGTCTTCTCTGCTACCTTTCTTGTGGATAATTACAACATTGGTCATTCTCCAATCTTCAGGAACATTCCCTGTCTGGAGGGACTCATTACGCATGGTATGCATGAAGTTGATGATTATATTTCCTTTTTGGAACTTTTGGTAATTTGTTGTCCTTATCAGTGGTTGGTAAACATTTAACCCTGTCCATGTTACCTGACCATTAGACCTTGGCTGGCAGAGTTATCTTAATGTGAAAATCATCTTTAGACCTCCTCTGTTTTCTGCCATTCTGTGTCCATATTTTCTATAGTGCATTTAGAAAGTTGCTTAGAATATCTCCAGGACATATTCTCTAGTACTATGCAGATTTTAAATAAATAAAAAATTATGTAAAAATAGGCAACTATATAAATGGGCACTTTTTTATTTTGTAGTTGCCTAGTAAATTGCCTTTTATAATAGATGATAAAAGAGCTACACAGACATGGAGGAAACAAGCTAGTTATTGTCTTAAGTTCTGTATGGACGCATTGAAGACCTTATTATGTCATCATTGGGATAGTGTATTTGTAAGTACTACTGTAATCTCTAGAGCTCCTGAATCTTAGCACAGACTCTCTGGTGCTTTACAATGGAGTATTGTATGGATGCACAGTTGTCTGTAAGAGAAGAGTGAAGCTTTTCTTTTAAAGAACTGAGTAAAACTGAGAATGTTATATCAATGTGGGCTAAATACAATATAACACCCAAACACAATCCTATTTAAAGCATCTTCTGCCTTATTTTTCTTTTATTTCCTTTTATAGTTATATGATAATTTTTGCGTATGGTTCAGTAAATTCAGAGCCTCGCAACCAAACTCTATTCACCTTGTGTAGACTGCACTGAAAATTTTAAGGGGGTATCCTCTCTGATCGTTAAAGTGATTGTTCATACCCAACTCCTCTAATATAGTTTGCATGATATCTGCAGCACACCCCTGGTATACAAGTGGAGATGTGCTGCCAATAAATGAGAATAAAAGTGATCAGCGAAAAAAAAGAGTTTGCTCCTTTGTCGTCGTCAGATCCGTAGACTGTTTACATGGGTTAATAAGCTTCCCTATCTCACTAAAGTATTGGACCTTATACAGGTCCTTCTCAAAAAATTAGCATATTGTGATAAAGTTCATTATTTTCTGTAATGTACTGATAAACATTAGACTTTCATATATTTTAGATTCATTACACACCAACTGAAGTAGTTCAAGCCTTTTATTGTTTTAATATTGATGATTTTGGCATACAGCTCATGAAAACCCAAAATTCCTATCTCAAAAAATTAGCATATCATGAAAAGGTTCTCTAAACGAGCTATTAACCTAATCATCTGAATCAACTAATTAACTCTAAACACCTGCAAAAGATTCCTGAGGCTTTTAAAAACTCCCAGCCTGGTTCATTACTCAAAACCGCAATCATGGGTAAGACTGCCGACCTGACTGCTGTCCAGAAGGCCATCATTGACACCCTCAAGCAAGAGGGTAAGACAAAGAAAGACATTTCTGAAGGAATAGGCTGTTCCGAGAGTGCTGTATCAAGGCACCTCAGTGGGAAGTCTGTGGGAAGGAAAAAGTGTGGCAGAAAACGCTGCACAACGAGAAGAGGTGACCGGACCCTGAGGAAGATTGTGGAGAAGGACCGATTCCAGACCTTGGGGGACCTGCGGAAGCAGTGGACTGAGTCTGGAGTAGAAACATCCAGAGCCACCGTGTACAGGCGTGTGCAGGAAATGGGCTACAGGTGCCGCATTCCCCAGGTCATGCCACTTTTGAACCAGAAACAGCGCCTGAAGCGCCTGACCTGGGCTACAGAGAAGCAGCACTGGACTGTTGCATGTCATTCGGAAATCAAGGTGCCAGAGTCTGGAGGAAGACTGGGGAGAGGGAAATGCCAAAATGCCTGAAGTCCAGTGTCAAGTACCCACAGTCAGTGATGGTCTGGGGTGCCATGTCAGCTGCTGGTGTTGGTCCACTGTGTTTTATCAAGGGCAGGGTCAATGCAGCTAGCTATCAGGAGATTTTGGAGCACTTCATGCTTCCATCTGCTGAAAAGCTTTATGGAGATAAAGATTTCATTTTTCAGCACGACCTGGCACCTGCTCACAGTGCCAAAACCACTGGTAAATGGTTTACTGACCATGGTATTACTGTGCTCAATTGGCCTGCCAACTCTCCTGACCTGAACCCCATAGAGAATCTGTGGGATATTGGGAAGAGAAAGTTGAGAGACGCAAGACCCAACACTCTGGATGAGCTTAAGGCCGCTATCGAAGCATCCTGGGCCTCCATAACACCTCAGCAGTGCCACAGGCTGATTGCCTCTATGCCACGCCGCATTGAAGCAGTGATTTCTGCAAAAGTATTCCCGACCAAGTATTGAGTGCATAACTGAACATAATTATTTGAAGGTTGACTTTTTTTGCATTAAAAACACTTTTCTTTTATTGGTCGGATGAAATATGCTAATTTTTTGAGATAGGAAATTTGGGTTTTCATGAGCTGTATGCCAAAATCATCAATATTAAAACAATAAAAGGCTTGAACTACTTCAGTTGGTGTGTAATGAATCTAAAATATATGAAAGTCTAATGTTTATCAGTACATTACAGAAAATAATGAACTTTATCACAATATGCTAATTTTTTGAGAAGGACCTGTATATTCAGTCCTCATTTCTGTAACTCTCCTCCTTCCTTGCTCACCCCTCTCTCTCTCTCTCTCTCTCTCTCTCTGTCTCTGGAGGGAATCTCATTCACATGCAGGACAGCAGATCATCCAGCTGAATAGCAGAGCACTGTCTCCGTTGCAGACCTGTGATATCTTTGAAGATGAGAAATAATTGCATTACTACCTTGCATAAATATAAAGTGTGTAACAGGGGAGATGAATCATGGAAACTGTAATTATTTACATTGGTAAACCTGTTCACAGCAAGCCCTGGTAGCAAGAAAACAAATGTACTACACAAATCTGTACAAAAATAATAAATAGCTACCTCTGAAGAATGAAGGTATCATTGTTTTATTCTGTATTTTCTATCATGTGTAATTTATATCACTATCCCCATCATACCTTAGGCTCCAGGGCCTAGTTGCAGCCACAAACTCTGCTTCCCTATAGCTATAACTCTGGCTATATGGTATTGCACAGGTTATCAGGAGAGATGGCATAGATTTATTGGATTGTGAGGAAAAAGAGTCTTGGTTGCATGTTCCTGGGTTACGAGTAGCTCAGCTTCAGAAATGTGCCTATATGGATAGCTAAGGAACTATAGGGGTAATTTATCAAGCTGAAAAATGCCTAAATTAGGCGTGTTGCAATCTGCGACTTCTTCCTGGCGGCAGGCCCTTCTCATTTACCATTTTCTACACCTGTTTCAGGCCTAGAAAAAGGTCAAAATGTAAGACAGATCAGAAACTGTATTACATTTAGAAGCGTCCCTGGATATGCCAAAGTTATGAAGAGGTCTGCGCCTTTAACTCTTAATCCATTTATCTCTCCCATGATATGCTATTGAATGCTAATTTTTTTTTCTTCAGACTCCACAAGATCAATTTTGAGTGGTATTAAGTGACAGATAAATCTGTAAGGAAATACTGTGCTTGGGGGGGCCTTTGACAATCTAGGTATTTTGCTTTACCTTTGTGTAGTCAAGGGTGTTATTCACTGGGGTTCACTTTCACTCACCGTCACCCAAGGGCCAACAAGCACTTGGAGCTGACCTTAAAACCTTAGGGTTTTTTCAGAATTTTAGTGACCTTGTTAACTAGCCCCGAAGTATGTGGTAACGAATGATAAATTCCTACTCATCTGCTCCTCACCACTGTATTGTGGCTCCCTGCCTTCATTCAGCGATCTCCTGGTTCCTGGATGCAGTGCCGCTACAGCCAATGACTAGACTCAGTGGTGATGTTACCTCAAGCGACACACATCTGATGGCCCATGTGGCGCTTGGGGACATGTCACCACTGAGGGCAGTCATTAGCTATGACCTTTTCCAGATACCAGACCTCAAGTAAACAGGCCAAGAACCGGAAGGTTGCTGAATGGAGCCAGGGTGCTCCCATGGAGCGGTGGGGAGCAGGCTAGAACTAGTTAAAAATGGCTATGTCCTGAGGCTAGTTATTCATGAAAAAATATCCCATTGTATGATTTGAAGAATCACACTACACACTGTCTGTAGTTTATGACTATGAAGCCACATTGGTAGCCATAAGAGCGGTTGGAAGAAAGTGATCAGACATTTTTACAAAGATGCTTCATTGTTCATTTTAGGTACATTGGGGAAATAAAATAATGGTAGCAAAAATAGGTATAGCCCTTAAGCATCAATATAAGATAAAGGAGTGTTCAAACAAAATGAAAATAGTTTGCATTGGGGTCAGAGAGGTTTAAAAACCGACACATTGTTAAGACATATTTAGACATCATTGATAATATCATGTTTTTATTTTTAGGGAATAAATCTCAAGACAGCGGCATCGCAGAGATGGAGGAGCTGCCTGTCCCTCACAATATCAAGATAAGTAATATCACATGCGACTCTTTCAAGATCTCATGGGAGATGGATTCTAAATCTAAGGATCGGATAACTCACTATTTTATTGACCTGAACAAGAAGGAGAACAAGAATTCCAATAAGTTTAAACATAAGGTAATGATTGTCTACGGTATATTATTTTATCATAATAAAATCTGGTATCTGAGTATAGTATGGAAGTCTGGCGATAAAATTAGGAGAGGTGCTCCATTTTAGTATCTAAGCTATCTTCTCTAAAATGGCCAAGCACTTCTTAGGCCAGGTCTGCATATTCTGGCTGCCGTATTTGGCCAAAATCCCACACACCTGCAGTGATCAATGGCTTCATGATTTTTAGGGTAAAGCCTAGGTCTTACCTTTAAAAAGGTGGAAAAATTTCCTGACGCATGCGGAGCTGGAACACGTAAACCTGCCCTCACTTCAGCCCATCCTTCACCACATGCAGCTGTTTAGACAATCTGTTGTTAACTAATGACTAACTATATACTGATGACAATTCTTTTAAGGCTTTATTTACACGACCGTATGGCTGTGGTGCCTGCAATGTGGACTGCAAATATTGACTTGAATGGGTCCACGATCTGCAAAATATTGCAAAAGATAGGACAGGAGTGGAAGCATGGGTCGGAAGCCCAAAGAAATACTGGGAGGTCGGCTTTCTGGTCCTTGCTTCCGCACCGCAAAAGATAATGTCTATCTTTTGTCATATTTTGCAGATCGTGGACCCATTCAAGTCAAAGGGTCCGCACCGCAATATGGGGTTCACACGGCCAGTGCCCGTGCATTGCACACTGCTGTTTGCAGAGCGACCATGCGGTCATGTGAATGAGCCCTAAAGAAAAGCTTTGACAAGGAGACAAAGTTCCCCTGCCAGTAGACCTTATGCACATGACGGAGCCCGCATTTGGATTCTTTTTAGAGACACACAAAATGCCTGTGATCTGTAGTATGAGCCATAGGCACCCTGTATGGTACCTTGTTGGGGTGTACACAAGTTTCTTAGGGCCCTATAGCAAAATGTAGTATGGGCACCCCGACCCAGATTTCTGATGAGCTTACATTTAGTTTTTTTTTATCAAAACTAAAGGCATTTTAATGAAAACATTGTAATAAAAAGAAGTCACACTCACTTTATCCACCTTTGGAAAAGGTGGGACAGGTGCTTCAAAAATATAGCTCAATGTATTTACACCAAACTACTGACAAAAATACATTGATTATTCTTCCACCATACAACTAGAACTTACTGCGTCTCTTTACATAAAATATTACATAACTGGCTGCCCACAGCCACCAGTAGGGGGAGCTCAGTGCATAGGAATTTATAAATGTACTGTAATAATCTTAGTGCACATAGCTCCCTCTAGTGGCAGCTGCATGAAAATGCAGTGCTTTATTGTTAGAAGATGAGGAAGTTCTCAGGCCCTGTAGCAGTTGCATGGTCTTCTTTCATTGAAGGTACACCGATGGCCACATTAGAGTATTCAGTAATTTATTTCAGTGGGATACATGCAGATATTAAGCATGGAGCTTTAGTAAGGCCTCTCAGACTGCTATGAGTGTCATATTATTATTGTTCCATAGACATGATATAACTGAGTTAGGTAAAAGCCCAAATATAGAGAAACCTATGAACCTAAGGCCTTCACAAGTCAGAGCTGGTCTATGATTTCCATCATTGATTGTGAGCCAAAACCAGGTGTGGGTCAAAAACACAGAACAGGAGCAAATCTTTCCATTATACCCCATCTCCTTGTATGATCCACTCCTGGTTTTGGATAATAAGCAATGATAGAATGCACTGACCAAACACTTAAGTGTGAACTAAGCCTAAGGGCTCATGCACACGACCATATGTATTTTGCGGTCCGCAAAAAATACAGATGATGTCCGTCTGCATTCTGTATTTTACAGAATGGAACATTTGGCTCCTAATAGAACAGTCCTATCCTTGTCCGTTACGCGGACAATAATAGGACATGTTCTAATTTTTTGTGGAACAGACATGTTGAAATGTAATGCACACAGAGTAACTTCCGTTTTTTTTTTTTTTGCGGACCCATTGAAATGAATGGTTTCCGCATATGGTCCGCAAAAAATAATAATGGAACGTTCGTGTGCATGAGCCCTAAACCTGAGTCTCAGATTCTTTAATTCTCTCAGATGAGACTCAAATTACTGCTCGCGCATATACCGTATATCTTTAGCCATTTGAGTATGGATGAGGCTGGTGTAGCTGTTTTTTTCTGGCATTTTTTGAGGGGTAATTTTTTTGGTACGTTTTGTTGCAGGATTTGTTAGGCAAAAAATACCAGTTTGGAATGTCTATGGTAAATATTGAATTCAAGCGTTTTTGTAGTGGCCTTTTTGCATCCTTGAGGTATGTTTTTTTTTAAATGGCAGCATCCTCTGGGTCTGGTGTTTTTTCTCTCATTGCCTGGTGTTTTCTGTCTCATAGACCTCAGTTTTTGTACCTTAAAAAATGGCATGTGAATTGTGAGTTAATGTTTCTAGAAGCTTTTTTGCATGGCGTTTTTGTATTTTCTCATAGAGCTCTACGGAGGAAGTGACATTTCAGGAGGATACATACATATATACAGACGTGGACAAAATTGTTGGTACCCTTTGGTCAATGAAAGAAAAAGTCACAATGGTCACAGAAATAACTTTAATCTGACAAAAGTAATAATAAATTAAAATTCTATAAATGTTAACCAATGAAAGTCAGACATTGTTTTTCAACCATGCTTCAACAGAATTATGTAAAAAAATAAACTCATGAAACAGGCATGGACAAAAATGATGGTACCCCTAGAAAACACAGAACATAATGTGACCAAAGGGACATGTTAATTCAAGGTGTGTCCACTAATTAGCATCACAGGTGTCTACAACCTTGTAATCAGCCATTGGGCCTATATATATGGCTCCAGGTAATCACTGTGTTGTTTGGTGATATGGTGTGTACCACACTCGACATGGACCAGAGGAAGCAAAGGAAAGAGCTGTCTCAAGAGATCAGAAAGAAAATTATAGACAAGCATGTTAAAGGTAAAGGCTATAAGACCATCTCCAAGCAACTAGATGTTCCTGTGAGTACAGTTGCACATATTATTCATAAGTTTAAGATCCATGGGACTGTAGCCAACCTCCCTGGACGTGGCCGCAGGAGGAAAATTGATGACAAATCTAAGAGACGGATAATCCGAATGGTAACAAAAGAGCCTAGAAAGACTTCTAAAGAGATTCAAGGTGAACTTCATGCTCAAGGAACATCAGTGTCAGATCGCACCATCCGTCGTTGTTTGAGCCAAAGTGGACTACATGGGAGACGACCAAGGAGGACACCATTGTTGAAAACGAATCATAAAAAAGCAAGACTGGAATATGCCAAACTACATGTTGACAAGCCACAAAGCTTCTGGGAGAATGTCCTGTGGACAGATGAGACAAAAATCGAAGTTTTTGCCAAGGCACATCAGCTGTATGTTCACAGACGAAAAAATGAAGCATATCAAGAAAAGAACACTGTCCCTACTGTGAAACATGGAGGAGGCTCTGTTATGTTCTGGGGCTGCTTTGCTGCGTCTGGCACAGGGTGTCTTGAATCTGTGCAGGGTACAATGAAATCTCAAGACTATCAAGGAATTCTAGAGAGAAATGTACTAGCCAGTGTCAGAAAGCTTGGTCTCAGTCGCAGGTCATGGGTCTTGCAACAGGACAATGACCCAAAACACACCGCTAAAAACACCCAAGAATGGCTAAGAGGAAAAAATTGGACTATTCTAAAGTGGCCTTCTATGAGCCCTGACCTCAATCCTATTGAGCATCTTTGGAAGGAGCTGAAACATGCAGTCTGGAAAAGGCACCCTTCAAACCGGACACAACTGGAGCAGTTTGCTCATGAGGAGTGGGCCAAAATACCTGCTGAGAGGTGCAGATGTCTCATTGACAGTTACAGGAAGCGTTTGATTGCAGTGATTGCCTCAAAAGGTTGCGCAACAAAATATTAAGTTAGGGGTACCATCATTTTTGTCCATGCCTGTTTCATGAGTTTATTTTTTTACATAATTCTGTTGAAGCATGGTTGAAAAACAATGTCTGACTTTCATTGGTTAACATTTATAGAATTTTAATTTATTATTACTTTTGTCAGATTAAAGTTATTTCTGTGACCATTGTGACTTTTTCTTTCATTGACCAAAGGGTACCAACAATTTTGTCCACGTCTGTATATATACCGTATAAAAAAAGCAAGTCATACAAAAAAAACCTTCAAGAACTGCATTGGTAAAACAGGGCAAAAAAGCCTTAAAAATGCTAACATGCTGAGCAAGTCAATTAGTTTTTGTCGGGCGATTTTTGGTCCAAGACTGTCCTATAGAGCTGAATGAAGAAGCAGCTCGAATGCATGGGGCCCCTTTAGTTGGACCCCTGTGGATAGGGAATGAGTTGTTCTAAGGGGCTGACCCTTTAACTCACTCTGTCTTATGCCTAGGCCTACAAAATGTTAGGATCCCGGAATTTAATATGGAGGGATCCTCATGGGATTTTGATCATCCCATGGTATTATGTGAGGGTTTTGGCAGGAATTTTCCCGCCAAAATTGGTGGTCAGGGTGGTTAAATTTAGCCATTGTTGCTGGGTGAAGGTCAAGGGTCTGGGATTGGTTAGTTAGGGCACCTATGAAGGGTAGTTTCTGGGCAGATTAATTGTTGATGCCCAGCAACAGTTAGGGCATTGGGTGCTGAATTGTGGGGAGGGGGATTGTTTGTATATATATTGCGGTGGCTGACGGTGATTTTGCTGTCAGTCAAGCCACAAGTGTGGGGCTGCACCCGCCCGGCCGCCCATTTTTCACGGTATTGTCACGACTGCTTTATTAGAAGGAGGGGTAAAGTCGCTCATTGAAATGGTGAGCGGACGAGTTTTATTCTGGTATTTAGGCTGAGTTTATGGCTGGTCTAATCTGTGGTATTAAGCTAGATGGTCCGAGCTTATGGCTGGGCCATTATATGGGTATTAAGTTATATTGGTACATGGTTTTAATGTTTATTTGGTTTTAAGCTCTTTAATAAAGCTGGTCGTGGCCAAAATCTTCCACCATATAAAGTGTCTAAGTGTCTTATTTATTTATGTCTTTGATTTGGGTTATTAGTGAAGAAGGGATTTGCTGTATGCAGAGTGGTATATGATCTATAATCCCATGAATTAGTAATAGTTAGGAACCAGATTTCAACCTGCCACTTTAGTCGATGTTGTTAGGAGGTGCTGACTGATTTTGACTTTTACATGATTTTCAAGTTTAAACTCTCCGAAAAGGCAATAACCACGATGAGAGCCATTGAGAGCAGTTATTATTGAAGGGCTCGGTAATTACAGTAATGGTCATTTATTGATCATAACTTCCACTCAAAACTACAAATATCTGCATATCCTACTGATGCATCTCTCTGCTTTTCCTTGTGAGAAACAGAAAAAGCAAATGTGATCCGTGCGTTACCGTTAAATCCTTCCTACAATCGATGCACCCCATGTAAACATTACAATCGATATTAAAATGTGTGATTGAAAATGAATACAGTAGGTTAGACTCCTGCATCGCCCGGAAGGACAGATATTTGCATGGAACTTTGAATGTCGTCGTCCCCCTCCCATGTTTTACATAATGTTGAATGCTACAACTGGGCAAAGCTTGGACAACTCACATTGCTCTTCAGCAGACAAAATGATTACAAGTATATTGTACAGCATCTGATAATCCAAGAAGTCTGAATTCTTGCAAAACCAGAAGCTAAGGGAAGGTTCGCAGTTTACTGAAATTCCTGCAAATGTCTTGTTCATTGGAATGGGGTTTGGAGAAATCCATGCATGAGGTGGAGAAACAATCCCATGTACTGTACAGGGGATGTATGGAAAGGATTTCATTTACAAAAATGTAGGCAACAAATATGCTTTGTGTGAATATAAACTAAGACGTAAGCAATTAGGAGGCTTATCTGATTGATAAACAGTTGAAGGAGGTTTCCGGTAAAAATAATTCTGTAACAAGTTCCTGCAGCACGGCCCCTGAAAGAGAAGATTAATACCTGCTCCCCACCACGCTGCTCCTCCTGGCTACCTCCTCTCACTCCATCTTCCAGTCCTTCACACCTGGCTGGCTATGGGCATGGTCACAATGACTGGTTTCAGTGATAACATCCTGCTTTTGGCCACATCACTGCTGGAGCCAGTCATTGGCTGGAGAGATGCATGTGACCATGTCCATAGCCAGACGGACGTAAACAGTGCCAGGACCGGAAGATGGAGACAACAGTGGCAGTGCTGACCACCGGACCCGTATGGAGCAGGTAAGTATTTGGGTACGACCAACACGAAAATAAAAAATCGCCTGGTCATTAAGGGGTTAATTAAGCCACTGAATAGAAAATATGGTCTTCCATATGGTCGTCTGTGCTCCATGGGGGAGAGCTATGGGACAGAAAAAGAAGCATGGCTTAAAGTGCGCCCTATTTCGGTAAAATTGTGGGCCGTATTACAGATGCAGCAGAGCTAACAGGGACAGTCATAAGGCGTTAACTAGATGTGATAACTCACCATGTGTGACTGTTAGTCCTGCTACATCCATATTGGTCTAAAGTAAGTCAAGTGATGGCATAAGCAAGTGTCTGAGATGTCTGAAATGATACATTTGGTACATCTCCTGCATGCCTGGTCACATTTTATGCATTTTTTTTATTCTTTTATTTTGCTTTTTAAAATGAAACATAACATTTCAAAGAAATCCAGCACGCGGGCCAGACCGAACAACTACAAGAATACAGCAAAGAAAAATCAGGTTTCAAAGCTGGCAATATGATGAAAGTGAAACATTGATATAACGTACCCTGAAATCACATCCTAAACAAGAAGACTCCTTTCCACAGTGTATATGTGGCAAAATTCCCAAGACTATCTTCAGGATAGGTCATCAATATCAAATCAGTGCAGTGTAGCTACAACTGCTCGTTTCATTTGCACCAAGTTAGACAGTGTGCAGTTAATGAAAAACCTGTAGCTACGACGTGGCCCCTTCAAGCAGTTGATCGAGAAGGGTGTCTGGAGTTGGACCCCCAGCCCTGATCTGATATTGATGACCAAACTGAGGGTACCTCATCAATATACCAGCGCTGCACAACCCCTTTAATTGCTGTATTTGACTGAGATGTATCTATTAAAGTGTTAATTGTTGAGAATGGATTTCAGGTGGTGCCACGCTTGAGACACCTGCCAAGATGAGAGTTGCTATCAATCTGAAAATGCTCACCCTGGAATTTGTAAGCAGAAATCCACTGATAAAATGGACCGGTGTCCATCCCAGAAGAAGAGGCTTGGATGCAAACGAGATGGGGATGGGGAGATTGCTATTTTGGGGAATATGCAAGAGGCTATCTTCAATATGGATCTTATTGTAGGAGTACAAGACTCTAGGGGTGTCCCATCTCCCAACTAATGAGTAATCAAGAGCAGAGTAGGGAGAAACACTTGATCCATAGAGACCACAGTTTGGTGTCTCCTTGTCTGTGCCAGTCAGCGATCTGCAGCAGATGGGGGGCAGGCTGCATAAATTTAAGATAGTAATAGTAATAAATCTTTCCTTGTATCTTAAAATAGATATCTGGATTCTTACGCTTGTTTGCTTGCCACAAATCTAGTACCCATAGCCATCATATGGGTAGCTAGTTAATAGGCTAGTACTAATGTAAGCTTTGCCCGAGGCATATTTGATTTTGTGCATTGTTTATTCAGTTGCCATCTTTATGTGTTGTGCCATTTGCACTACGTGAGATATGCAATGTTTGAGTTAGAGTCTGGTCAATTCTAGAGCTGAGTAAGGCACAATCTGCTAGTAGCCGGATAGGGCGAGAGCTGCCAAGTTGAAAGGGGCCTGAGGCAATAAGGCTGCGCTGCGACAGGGAGAAAGGAAGGGGGCGCCCACTGAATATGTTCAGATGCAAGCCAGGCCAGAGGAACAGAATAGCTGGTCATATTCCCATTGAGAGTCTAACCCATCGGGGGTAGATGAACCATTCCCTGTTCCACAACCAAGGTCCTATAGAAAGTTACCAGTTTCTAGTACTGTTATTTTAAGATTGATGTCTCTTTAAGAGAACCATGATACTTAAAGCCTCCTAGTGAGATAAATCAGTACTCTTTAAATGTAATTACTATGTTTTTGCCTAAACTGTAACCAGCGAGTTTGTACTGGACTGTAACCATCAAGTTGTGCTCCAGTTGTAACCATTATACATTAAACCTGAACTGTAAAGCTAGTGCCTCGTGCTTAAAGGGGGTTTCCGAGACTTTAATGTTGATGACCTATTTTCAGGATAGGTCATCAGCATCTGATCAGTGGGGGTCCGACGCCTGGGACCCCTCCAATTAGCTGTTTGAGAAGGTAGTGAGACTGCTGTGAGCACCTCGGACTTCTCTCTGCTTTTCCTAGGTCAGTGACAACACATTATCGAGCACAGCCACTATACTATGTACGGTGCTGTGCTTGGTAATCTGCAAGAAGGCCACGGTGCTCACAGGAGCCTTCTCAAACAGCTGGTCCTAGGTGTCGGAGGGATAGGTCATCAGTATTAAAGTTTTGGAAAACCCTTTTAAAGGGGTTGTCTCATCTCTCCGTTACTAAGGTGAGACACAGTCCTAACCACCTCCAGGCCGGGAAACAGCAGAACTCTCCGGTGCTCGCTGTTTTAATAGCTCCCATTGCAGTACAGCGAGCTAAAGAAACAGCGCAGCGCAGCAAGTCATTCTGTTTCCTCCGTAGCTTGCTGTGCTGCGCTGTTTTTGTAGCTCTCAGGCACCGCACTGGAAACTACGTAAACAGCGAGCGCCGCAGAGTTCTGCTGTTTCCCAGCTGACTGGTGGTGAGGGCTCTGTGTCTTATCTCACCTTAGTGAGCGAGATGAGACAACCCCTTTGAGTATAGTTCCTGTTTTTTGCCATTCTATATATCAGTGTGTTTGTGTTGTGCCATTTCTCTGCTGGGGTACACCACCCTGCCCATCACACTAGCAGACTAGATTCAATGAGGAAATGTATTGGACGAGCCCCGGATGCATAATTGTATGGGTCAGTAGAAATAGTGCAGCTGCACCAAATATATCAAAATAGTCCATATGTTATAATAAATTAACGTCTCTGTTAAATTTGTCTCTCTTCCTTAGGGCTCATGCACACGGCCGTTGAATGGGTCCGCAATGCAGAAGGAGCGGTGCGGAACAGGGGCACAGAACCCCATGGAAGCACGACGGAGTGTTTCCATGGGTTTTCTGTCCCTGCATCCACAGTGCAAAAAAAAAAGAACATGTTCATTTTTTTGCTGTGCGGATGGATCAACCATTCAACTAGAATGGGTCTGGATCCATCTGCAGCAGCAGCACAGAGGGTGCCCGTGCATTGGGGACCTCAAATTGCGGTCCCCAATGCATGGAACAACCGTGTGCAAGAGGCCTTACTCCATGGCTGAGATACATTCAACTCTGCTTTTACAACTCCTCTTACAAAGGCCCCCGTTTATTTCAGCTTATAGAGAAAATAAAGAATAATATTGTAGGGTCCCATCTTCCCTCTAATAGAAGCATGGGTGAGATCAGCAGTGCTGTAAGAATTATAATTACCTTCATACGTTAGGGTTTTATTGATGTCTCCAGCCTCAGAGAAGCCACAGGATGCCCATAAATGTCATGACAATGTATGAGGCAGGAGATGTCCTATTTCCTTTGTTAGTTCGTCACCACTACCTGACTTTGGGTTTATTGTTTTTTTTTTTCCATATATTTCACCCGTATAACATTTTGACAAGCGTCAAGGGGAATTTCTGCATTCTTCCAGACTTTTCCCTTGCCCTGGAGACTGTCAGTATAATGTGTGGAAGAACAATTATCTCGAAAGTAATAGAAATCTAATTATTGCAACCCTTAATTGCCGCCTTTGGGTGTGTGGACCTGTTCATTGTAGGAGATCTCTTGATGTTGGTGACGTCACGTGCCGCCAGTTGTTTGGTATGTCATCCATAATTGCTGTGGTTTGCAGCTGTAGATCAGGTCTGTGTCTATGTTCCTGTTCTACCGCTCATACAAGCCCTTTCAAGCCATTATTTATCTTCCCCTTCCGTGGTTTCCTTTTTTTAAATTCAGCCGTAAATTTGTGTCTTCATTCTCACAGGAAAATGGAATGCTTTCATGTAAAATACACAGTCAAGCGCTTGTCCCATAGAGACTTCCCGATTCCATACAGTATGTCCTGTCAGGGCATATAACCTTCGTAGAGGGAGGACATGTTGTAGAAATTCTGGCGGAGATTTATCAAACTGGTGTAAAGTAGAACTGGCTTCATTGCCCATAACAACCAATCAGATTTCACCTTTCATTTTCATAAAGGAGGTTTGAAAAATGAAAGGTGGAATCTGATTGGTTGTGGGCAACGAAGCCAGTTCTACTTGACACCAGTTTGATAAATCTCCCCCTCTTTCCCGGTTATTTTAGGATTCCTTATGCCACTGAGCCAAAGGTGCCTCTAGCCTTTCTGCTGCCTGAGGCAAAAACTGAAACAGCACCCCTCCCATCCCCAATGCCAATTTCATAACCTAACCCCTTCCCTTCAGCCCATGGCCCTTCGGCTGCCCCCTCTCTTGCCCCTACCTGGTGCTTCCTGAGGTGATGGCCTCACCTGGCCTTATTGGTGGTGCACTGAGCACGATCCCGATCACCCCCTAAGACACCACTACAAAGGAAAGACACAGCAGAGCTGGAGCAGGTTCAGGACACTAAATCGTATGGGTGGACTAAAGTACCCAGAAAGATGTCAAAATTAGTGTTTTGTTAGTGAAATTACAAAAAAGATGGATGCGGGGAGATCTGAAAACTGTGTGTATATATATAAGGCCATACAAAGAACAGGGGCAGACCTTAAGGGGGTTGTCTAGGATTAGAAACTGCTTTAAAAAAAAAAAAAAGAAGCGCCACACCGGTCCATGGGTTGTGTCTGGTACTGCAGCTCAGCTCCATTGAAGTGGATTAAGCCTTATTCACTTGTCAGTGTTCTCCACGGACAGCACACGTACCCATTCATTTTAATGCGTGTATTCACACATCAGTTTTTTGCCATGGTCCGTGGCCCGTGTTTTTAGCACAGGTGCATGCTCTATTTTGTCCGTGTTCATGGATCTATCACGCACATTATACCATGGATCATGTGTTTCATGGATCATCAGGAAGAGATGCTTTAAAAATTATTTTTCAGCTGTTCAGTGTCAGTGAAAGACAGGTGACACACAGACAGGAAAAAACAGACATACGGACCCAACACAGATGCATCACGGACATCTTCACGGAGGCATCACTGACCACCTTTTCACGGATTTGAGCACAGACATGTGAATGAGGCTTTAGGCTGTGCTGCAATTCCACAAACAACCTGCGGACAGGTCTGGTTCTGTTTGTGTAAGACAGCAGACGTGTTTAGGCTGGAGAACCTTAACACCAACACATCAATCAAATTCTTGGGGGCCCGACAAGGATGAAACCCCCTGCCGCCCCAGTGGTTGGTTTAAAAAGAAAACTAAAAACGACACAAGGGTCAGACATACCGCCTGCGTGATATAACACAAAAAGCGGGCACCACAGTATCTATTTAGAGGAGGGTGCTGCCCATGTGCAAAGACACTACCAGTAGGGATGAGTGAAGTTCTGTTTTCAAGTATGGAGTACAAGGTTCGGGTTCGGGATATTTAAGAATTCCGTTATGGATAACTTATGGTCCATAACGGAATTCTTAGATAACCCAAACCTTGTACGCCATACTTGAAAACAGAAGTACACTCAACACCCAATTACGGCAAGTAGCACATGAAATTGAATAGAATTGCGCACACCAAAAAAAATCTGATTATTAAATCCCAAATTTTATTAATATCCAAAACATGATCACAAAAAGACAAAGCCCCACATCTCACAAGAGCAGAGATAAACGTGGGCCTTTGGTACTTCCACCATACTTGGTATAGGAGACCAGTATTTCACTTTAATTATCATTTTGAGCATATTTGTCACTTTTGTGAATTTTGTATTTTCTCTTTTCAGATGTCTGGCACTTTTAATAGACATCACTGATGTCATTTTAGTTGTTACACTCATTTTCATTTGTACTTTATACGCACTGGTCACTTTATCTGAATTATGAAATTGGTACTTTCTTACTTAGAATACCTTATTGGAGGCAGATTGTGTGGACGGTGGGAAGTGTAGGTTTATTCATTATTTCTGCAGTATACTGCCTGTGTGCTGGATACAGCTGTATGGGTTCTAGGGGGGAGGGGTATCCTTCCCGGCAGACGTGCCCTTGCTGCATTGCTAAGGTGGCCTCAGGGGCGGAACTTAGAGGTACGATGGGGCTTAGCTTAGTAACGAGACATGGGCTGCCAGACTCAACTTTGCTTGTAGCCCCAGAAATCTACCCCTGGTCTCTTGTAATCTAAATATACCACCCTCTGTGTCATTGACTACGTCTGGAGGAAAGAAGGTTTGTACACAAACATAGAAGAGGATTCTTTATGGTAAGAGCAGTGAGACTATGGAACTCTCTGCCTGAGGAGGTGGTGATGGTGAGCTCACTAAAAGAGTTCAAGAGGGGCCTGGACAGTGGCGTATTCAGAAATAACTGGGCCCCACAGTAAATTTTTGAATGGGGGCCCCCTCCCCCAGTAATTTTTTCGCAACCCCTTCCTTTCACGCCGCCCCCATTCCTGTGGCTAGTAAAGATCGCTCTCTCAGACCAGGCTCGGCAGCTGTTCCATCAGTTTTCTACATTGTCTATACTGTCACTGTATATCATTTCATTGTGTAATACTGTTGAGGGGGCCCTGACAAAATCTTTTAGTCCTCCTCCTCCTTGATGGGCCCCTTCTGGGTCAGGGCCCCAAAGCAGCCGCTTCCCCTATAGCTACGCCTCTGGGCCTGGATATATTTCTGGAGGGTAATAATAGAATTATGGAGAAGGGTTGTTGATCCAGAGAATTTTTCTGATTTGGAGTTAGCAAGGAATTTTTTTCCCTAAGCCTTAGGGGAAAAAATTCTTCGGCTTAGAGGAAAAAATTCCTTGCTAACTCCAAATCAGAAAAATTCTCTGGATCACCAACCCTTCTCCATAATTCTATTAACTATAACATGTAATATTATTACATGTTATATGAGCGAGTTTTCCTTGCGGGTGCGATGAGTGACATGAACGCATAGCACCCGCACTGAATCCTGACCCATTCATTTCAATGGGTCTGTGTACATGAGCATTTTTTTTCACGCATCAGTTCTGCGTTGCGTGAAAATCACAGCATGTTCTATATTGTGCGTTTTTCACGCAGCCCTGACCTCATAGAAGTGAATGGGGCTTCAGTGAAAAACGCATTGCATCCGGAAGTAAGTGTGGATGCAATGCGTTTTTTCACTGATGGTTGCTAAGAGATGTTGTTTGTAAACCTTCAGTTTTTTATCACGAGCGTGAAAAATGCATCAAAACGCATTGCACCCGCTGAACAGAACAACTGAACAAATATGCAGACAAAACGGACTGAACTTGCTTGCAAAATGGTGCGAGTTTCACTGAACGCACCCTGAACGCATCTGGAGCCAATCCGTCACGCTCGTGTGAAAGAGGCCTAAGATGAAGAAAATTGGCTTCTTCATTTTCGTCTTCCTCTGGATTAACATTGTAGGATAACAAGCTGAACTGGATGGACATATATTTTTTCAGCCTTACAAACTATGGGGGTCATTTATTATACTGAAATACGCCTACATTAAGCGTATTTCAGGTTAGTTCAGGTTAGTTGCGCCGCTATTTGCGACTTCACCCCGCTTAGGTCTAAAATTGTGGGCAGGGCATGGGCGGGGAAGGGAATGGGCTGGCAGGCCCTTCTCATTTACCATTTTCTACACCTATTTTAGGCGTACAAAAGGGTCTAAATGTCAGAAGACAGCAAGGAAGCTGTCTTACATTTAGAACTGGCGCTTTATTAAGGCCCCTTGCAGACGAGCGTGTCCGGATTAGGTCCGGATGTGTTGCGGATGCGTTCAGTGAAAACTGCGCGATTTCGCGAGCAAGTCCATTAAGTTTTGTTTGCGATCGCGTTCATTTGTTCAGTTTTTATCGCGCGCGTGCAATGCGATTTAATGCGTTTTGCACGCGCGTGAAAAAAACCTGAATGTTTACAAAGAACATCTCTTAGCAACCATCCGTAAAAAACGCATCGCATCCGCACTTGCTTGCAGATGCGTTTTTCAAGCATCTGCAAGCAAGTTCTCCATTCACTTCTATGGGGCCAGCGTTGCGGGAAAATCGCAGAATATAGATCATGCTGCGATTTTCACGCAACGCACAAGTGATGCGTGAAAACCAACGCACATGTACACAGCCCCATTGAAATGAATGGGTCCAGATTCTGTGAGGGAGCAATGCGTTCACATCACGCATTGCACCGGCGTGGAATACTCGCTCGTGTGAAAGGGGCCTAAGACAGGTGTCTAAAGCGCCGGTCTTAATAAATGTTACCTTGTTGACTAAGGGCCTGTGCATATGCACACAGTGGCCCACTATTCTGGCTGCACCTGAATTCTAGCATCATTTTTGCCAAAATTTTGTATGCCTGTATTCCAGGGATCAGCGACCTTCGGCACTCCAGCTGCTGTGAAACTACAATTCCCAGCATGCACTAAAAAATTTCTATGGGATTTTGGAGAAGAGCAGTGTAAGTATGCATGCTGGGAGTTGTAGTTTCACAACAGCTGGAGTGCCGGAGGTTGCCTATCACTTTATCTGAGTGCTATATGCTTCTGACCATACGTTATATGAATATTATTACAGTGCTTGGCTCTGAATAGAGGACGTTATCGGGCTGTGCCCCTACTATACGCCGGACCCTTCTAGAATGAATGTTAGAATGAACGCACAATGGAAACTCCTGATGAGTCTCACCACAGCAGTGCTCTATGTGACAAAGTCTCGTTTTTCATTTATTTTTACATTTTCTTTCACGGGGGAAAAAAATATATATTTTGAACAGATTACCCAACAAATCTGATTGTTGATGAGATGGCATCTGCTTAATTTAAAGCATCTGCACCGGGTGCATTTTGGATTAAAGAGATTTATTTCCATGCAGAGTGCTGTAATCAGAGGACTCTGATACTGAGAAATGTAGATTGTCTGCATTATCTCCACCACTGGTTATCCCGGGGCCTTTCTGCAAAACTTTATCTTGAAAAGGTAAACCTACCGTAATATACTGCAGTCATGTCTGTTGCTGTTTGTCATGGTGGTGCATAGGGTTGCTACCTTCCCCAACATAAAATACCGGCCAAGTTAGGCAACACCCCAAAGGAGGTGTGGTTGTGAGGGCGTGGCTTAACAGGGTCATAATGAGGCTCCCAGTATTAATAGTGCCCTCATTAATGCCCCCCAGTAATATTAATGCCCTACATTAGTGCCCCCGGTAATAATAATGGCTCTATTAGTGCCCCCTAGAACTATTAATGCCCCTAGTAATAGTAATGCCTCCATTTGTGCCCACCAGAATTAATAATGCCCCCAGAAATAGTATTGCTTCTATTAGTGCCCCCCAGAATGAATAATGCCCCCCCCCCCCCATTAGATGGCTGACTGGAAGCTCAGGACAGGACCTGCGCCTGTCTGGCAGGTCCCGTCCTGCACATCCAGTGAGCAGAGAGTGTTCACCACGGTGCAATCAAATGGAGGAGGTGAGTTTTTGTTTTTGGGTTTTTTCTTCTTAACACAAGTGGGGGGAGTTTAAGGCTGTACTAATTAGTGCTCCACAATGGAAGCGCTCATTAGCAATAGTCAACATAAGAAAATACCGGCAATTATTATTGGTAGTAGAAAATAAAACTACTGGCACTGGCACTAAATTACCGGCTTGGCCGGCCGGGTGACAACCCTACTCAGATCAGACCCCCAATCCTCAGCAGAACCCCCAAATCAGATCCCCAATTCACAGCAAACTCCACAATCAGAACCACGACCTCCATCATCAGCCTCACATCAGACCCGCCCCCCCCCCCCCCCCCAGCCACATACAAAAAAATAACCTTACCTCTCCTGCTCCGTGCCGTGCTGCCACTCGCCGCTCCCTGGTCTTTTTCTTGTCCGTGCTGCTCTGTGAATGCACGTCGCCAGGAAGAAGACCAAGGAGAGGCGAGTACAGCTTGTGGAGCGCTAGTCTTATTGCTCCCCGCACCTCCTGCATATTGATGACCGCTTCCATAATCTAGACGCACTACAATTTTTCCACCACATAGAGTCATAAGCTCCAGAATTGTTGTTACATGGAGAATGCAAATAGTCGCTAAAACAGACATGGCAGGAGAGGCTACACATCCTACACAGTGCTTCTAGGGAAAACACTCATTTTACCTTTTTTAGTAGAGTTTTTTGAACGAGCAGTTTTTGGTGCTTTTTCTGATGTAAAAGAAAATGAAAGCTCCAGATGTTAGGGCTCATTCACACAACTGTATGTCTTTTTCAGTGTTTTGGGGGCCTTTTTTCCCGGATCTGTTTTTCCGTTTTTCTTTTTCAGTAGTGTTTTCGGTTCTGTTCCGTTTTTCCGTATGGCATATACAGTATACAGTAATTACATTAAAAAAAAAATTGGGCTGGGCATAACATTTTCCATAGATGGTTCCGCAAAAACAGAATGGATACGGAAGGCATTTGGAGTACATTACGTATGTGTTCCGTTTTGTTTGCGGACCCATTGACTTGAATAGTGCCACAGAATGTGATTTGCAGGCAATAAGGAAACGAAATGCATACGGAGTACATTCCATTTTTTTTTGCGGTCCCATTGAAATTAATGGTTCCGTATATGGACCGTACACGGAACGCAAAAAATGGCCCGTATGCGGAATGCAAAAAACATTTGTGTGAACGAGCCCTTAGCTGAATCTATATGAGAAATATCAAATTTAGGACACACAAACATTTCTGCCTAGTGGTGTGTTTTTATAATTGGTTACGGTTTTTCTCTCTCTGGCATTTTTTTCAAAGCACAGCATGTTGACACTTTTGTCATTTTTCATCCCTTTTTGTATAGTGGAAAAAATGCATTAACAAAAAAAAACACCTGTATGTTGTTTTTCAAAAACACCTCTAAAAAAACAGTATGGAAAAAAAACGGTGCTGTTTCTATGTCTTTTTAGTAGTGGAAAATCTCAGAATATAATATTAGAATGCCCTAATACGGCATCTAATGGAACGTGCCACATTTTTTACATAGAGTGTAGATTTCGAGGGGTGCCATATTGCAGCTGAAAGGTGCTTAAAATCATCAAATTCTGCTGTTTATCCAGAGAATTGTAGGGGGTAGATCTATCAAAACTGGCGTAAAGGAAAACTGATTCCAAAGGAGCTCTGAAAAATTCAAGGTGGAATCTGATTGGTTGCTTCGGGCGACTAAGCCAGTTTTCCTTTATACCAGTTTGATAAATCTCCCCCCAGTAGCTTTGGGTCAGAACATTATTGGGGAGATTTATCAAAACCGGTGTAAAGGAAAAATGGCTTAGTTGCCCACAGCAACCAATCAGATTCCACCTTTCATTTTTCAAAGGAGCTCTGAGAAATGAAACGTGGGATCTGATTGGTTGCTATGCAAAACTAAGCCAGTTCTACTTTACACCAGTTTTGATAAATCTCCTCCTAAGTGAGTTGATACTCTGCCATCTAGGACTCCAAAGCAATTCCTTTTTCGTCTGCGCAGTATTCTGGGTATTTACTGCCTCGCCCATAAAAACTCATCTAAATGAGACTTTACCAATGTAGCGTGAATTATTGCAAGCTCGGATAAACAGGTGCGATGGACCCATAACCAGGATCTGAAGCCGCAGGTTTCCCCATAGCGATCAATGATCCTTAGCCAAGCATTATGGACACTCGGATTATGTTCATATTATGCAGTCAGGAAACATAAAGCTACCTTCAGTCACAAGGAACCTCAGTGTTTCCAGACTGCAGTAAACCATAGCAGTCCTCCAAATCACTGCAAAAGAGGATTCCAGACCTACATAGAAATGTGCTTCTTATTGGGGCGTATAGTGATCCGCCAGATACAATATTAATTCTTTCTCTTGCGTATATAGCACCGACATATTCCGCAGCGCTTTACAGACATTATCAGCACTTCCTGTCGACAGTGGAGCTTACAATCTAAATTCCCCATCAGTTTGTCTGTGGAGTGTGGAAAGGAAACCCACACAAGCAGGGGTGCACCAAGCCTTTCTGCTGCCTGAGGCGAAAACTGAAACTGCGCCCCAACCCCCAATGCCACTTTTTTAACCTAACCCTTTCCCTCCAGCCCTACTGTTAAAGACGTACATACAGAGCTACAAAACATACAGGGCAATACCGCGCCACATACTGTGCCCACTGTGCTTCCCAATACTATACTGCAGAAACTAAAAAATACAACGCAACAGCACACTGCAAACCAAATAAAGTACAAAAAAGTATTCTAATGCTAATGCTAGGCGTATTATGTAAATTAGAGATGCTTGACAAATACATTTTGTACAAAATTATTTGGGCCCGTCTGCCACACGTCAAGGCGATCTCTGTAAGACTGGAAATTAACACTAAATACTACCTGTTATGTGCCATGACGGCGACCATAAGATTCAGGGAGTGTAGGTTCCACATGCATGATGGGCCCACCTTAATTTGCCAAAATGGCCTCCATTAAATACAGGGAATGCAGGTACCAACATGCATGCCGAGCCCACTCCACACCTCTCCTGGTGCCCAACGAATGCAATGGGAGTCCACCCTATACTTCTCCTGGTGCCAAATGGTTTCCAATGAGTGAGCGAAAGCAGGCTAAGCTTTATACTCACACTAATTAAAATCAGTCTATGGGACAGACAGGCTGGTCAGGAGTGCACGACTGAAGTGTCAGCCACTCCTCCAGTACAAAGTGCAAACTGGTGGCATACTGTGCAGGGACACCCCCCATCTGTACCTTTACTGCAAGCTGTTGGCAATTTATTTGTGAAATTCTAGCAGTAATAATTAAGGAATGGCACAACATAGAGTCATACAAATAGATGCACCAGAATTGTTAGTACCTGGGGAAGGCAATGTCACGGCTGTGTCATGGTCTGGTGGTAGTGGACCGTGACACTATAGCCGTGCTTGCTTGTTGCCGGTGGCAACATGTTGTTTTTAGCATGTTTACACACTTCCCCTTTAAGGTTGTTGTTTTAAGGTTGTTGTCCCTTTCCATTCTGGTGGGTATGGGGTTAAAGTGTGAGCAAGATGGAGCTGGGTGTGGGCTGGAGTTATGCTGCCATCCTGGACCTTACCATCTCTCCAGTTTGAGGGCCACCTTGTTGGACATAGATTGTCATCCCTTATGTCTCCTCCATGTTCCCTACCTCAGTGTTTCCCAACCAGTGTGCCTCCAGCTGTTGCAAAACTACAACTCCCAGCATGCCCGGACAGCATTTGGCTGGAGGCACACTGGTTGGGAAACACTGCCCTACCTTACCTGTGTTGATGTTTGGTGTGGGTTTATGTTCAGGGTGTGGTGTACATCTTGTTGTAGTTTCATGTCTGTTTTTTTCGTGTTGTTCGTCCAGTATGTATGCAAGGCGTTTTTCTGTGTATTGTGCATCCGGGGAAGGGGCTCCTGGGTTCCTCGGGGAGGGGGGGGGGGGTGGCGACGACTGTGTTGACCACCTGCCTGTGTGGAAGTGGGCTCCAGGGTTTCCCGGAGGGGGAACCACTAGTCAGTAGCAGTTGTTGTGGCAGGTAAGTGCTGTTGTTCTAGTGTGTGTTGTTTGCGCTGGGTGCTTACCTGCTAATCTGGTTTATGCTACTGTCTGTCCCTTTCTTTGTTGCTAGGCCTGCTGGAGACTCTGGTTCATCTGTGTTGTGGATGGACAGGTGGTCTCCTAGCCCTGACATTATTACCAGGGATCTCTAGGGTTAGTAGGGCCTGAGGCTCCGGGTATGAGCCCTCCCACCATTAGGGTTCGCTCATACAGTTAGGAGGTCAGGGCTAGGATTTAGGGATGTGTTAGAAGGTGACCTGCTCCCTTTATTCCTGTTTCCAGGCCTAGTGGCATATTCTGCCAACCTACATTGTACGGTGTGGAGTTTCCCTCCACTACCCACCGTGACAGGCAAGTAGATACTACAACAGATGAGGGTAGGTTCATTAACTGCACATTCTAGAGGGCACTGACATGCAGTAGACGAGCCAAGGTCGGTATTGTACGTCGGGCAGCATCAGGACACGGTAAACTGGAACCTAGTAAAACAATCCAGGGCCTAGCTGGTGGAGGTTAGACACAACAGGTAGCGTATTGTGGCACAATTCAAAGAGTAATCAGTAAATCAGGTCCATATATCATAAGAAAAATGGGAAACTAAAGCAGGCAAAACTGTACCCGTTTTGCGGTTTGCAAATTGCGGATCTGAAAAATGTGGATGCAGTCCATGTGCCATCCACACTTCTTTTTTGCAGACCTATTGACTTCTATGGTGGTCTGCATTTTGCAGACATATTGTTGCAGAACAGACATATGGATGAGGAAACCACATGGATGATATGTGTGCTTTCCTCATCTGTATGTCCATTCCACAAAAATACAAAACATGTCCTATACTTTGAAGTCAGTGAATCTGCAAAAAATGCACATTCAACACGGACAATATCTGTATTTTGCAGGCCCTATTACTGGCACACAGGCTATCAGATCTTAGGCTTTGACTGAACGTTCATGTCTCAATTGTGGATCTGTTTTATAATGGAAGCCAAAACGCAATTCTGGATCCATCAGTACAATTGATGGGATCTGTCAGTTCATTGTGGTGTCGAGACCTACATAACTAACCTAACGTTACCCCTTATGGCCGTCCACAGGTCCGCACTTGAATAGGTCCGCAATCCGGAAGGTGCCTCCGCGAGACCAAAAAAATAGAACATGTTCTATTTTTTTTTTTGCGGTGCGGACAGATCAAGGACCCATTCAAATTGAGTGAGTCTGGATCTGTCGCGGCAGCTGCATAGATAGTGCCATTGCATTGGGGACAGCAAATTGTGGTCCCCAATGCACGGAACGGTCGAGCAACGGCCGTGTGCATGAGACCTCATACTCCCTCCTTAGTTGGTAATTAGAACACCCATTCATGTCTGTTAAGATATAAGCAGAACAGGATGATCTTTAAGTGCACAATCTGTTAACCCTTTTGCATGACAATCAATGGACTATCGGGTGTATGAAATAATAGCTCTTCTGTCTTATAAACCACACCCTGCATTGTTACTGTACATTCTCTATATACAAGCTGTATACATGTATGGTACCCAAATGAGCTCGTTTCCAGACACAAAGCATTTCCAGTGCAGGGTTTTTGTATAACAGCATAGCTCCCCCTGGTGGTGATTCTGTACATGAACAGGCTATTAGGTGGAAGACAATAGATTTTGGCATTCATTTGTAAAGCTTCCTTAAGAAACAAATGCAGACGAGAGAGGCGAATGCATGTCTGGAGGTTGTTTTTTTAGGTGAAATGTGTTAGCCATAGCAGATCTGCTCATAATCAGGCTTTTAATAGCTGTGACGATGGAGCGGCGAAATTCAGCCATTCTGCAGGGAAGTGAATGTGACAAGCTGAGAAGCCGCTTTTTTTTTTTTTTGCTTTAATAGAACCCTCTTTAGACAGATCAGATTAGTGATTTGTGTCTGCCGTGTCCAGTTGGTTTAAGGAGATGTATTAAAGGCCTGTCTCGCGCATATAAACACATCGGGTCAATTTTATAAGAGATGATAGGACTAAGATGCCATAAGCTATGCAAGGGAACATCGCCCTCAATCATGACAACGCTAATAATGTGACATCGGTCCAGCCCTTTCCTGTAGTAGTACATTATGCCTATAGGCCCTATAGGGTGCCATGGTCTAAAGCCAGTGTGGGCATACCCGGTGTGCACCTAGCCTTTCTGGTGCCTGAGGCGAAAACTGAAAAGGCGCCCCCCCTCCCAATACCAATTTCTTAACTTAACCCCTTCCCTTCAGCCCATGGCACTTCGGCTGCTCCCCTCTTGCCCCAACCTGGTGCTGCCTGAGGCGATCTCCTCACCTGGCCTCATTGGTGGTGCACCCCTGGGGCATAATATAAAGATAGCCAATGCAGATCTTCTGGGGCCCATAAAAGAGACGAATATTGCAACATTAGCAACACATGCGGTTAGGGTTCGGCCACGCGGTCAGGTTTCTGGATGCAGTTTTGGAAGTCAAAATCAGGAGTGGATCATAAAAGGAGAGAAAGTATAAAGGGCAGATCCAACCTCTCTTTTCTTAATCCACTCCTGCTTTTGGCCTCCAAAACTGCCTGCAGAAACCTGACTGTGTGGCCGTATCCTTAGCATTCACACGACCACAGATCCACAAAACACGGATACCGGGCGTGTGCACCCTGCATCATAGTGCGGTCTTATTGACTTCAATGGGTCCATCATCCACATGTTGCGACAAAGTATAGGACATTTCCTTACTTTTGCAGTGTGGCCACATGTATGCGGAAGCACATGGAAGCCCTCTCGTGTGTGCCCGCATCCGTGCAGCTGCTCCACAAAAGAAAGGACATGTCCTATACTTCGCAGCAACGTGCGGACCATGGATGCATTGAACTTGATGGTCCACACCATGATGTAGCATGCACATGGCCAGTATCCGTGTTTTGCGGATCTGCGGTTTGTGGACTACAAAGCACAGTCGTAGGAAGGCAGCCTCAAGGCTCATGCGCACACACATATTTTTTGTCTGCATCTGTTTGGCATTTTTTGCAGGTCGCATGTGAACCCATTTACTTCAATGCGGCCCACAAAAGATGCGGACAGCATCCGTATGTCCGTTCCGTGGCACCTGCAAAAATATAGAACATGTCCTATTCTTGGCCGCATTACAGACAACGATAGGACTGTTCTATTATGGCCCGGACATTAAGTTACACAAAATGCGGAACACACACACGGCCGTTTTGCGGATCCACAATTTGCGGACCACAAAACATCCAATGGTCGTATGCATGAGCCCTTAGTGTAGCACACTGACCCATTCATTTCTATGAGGCCATGCATGTTTTCGTATTTTTTCCGAATCTCTGTGGCTGCAAATTTTAGAGCATACAGTATGCGATTCAGGTCTGCATTGCGGATGGAAATAGTCATTATTCTGCCCCTGATGTACATGAGAGAAGTCTCCGATCAGTGTGAGTGGCAATCTTTTGTGCAAGCAATGGAAGATAGTCAACTCGCTCTACACCTTCCCCAAGCAACACCTGTTGCATGCAGAATTCCAGTGAGGAAGATGCAATAAATATTCCTCTAGGTCAGGGATTCCCAACCTGCAGCCCTCCAGCTGTTGCAAAACTACAACTCCCAGCTTGCCTGGACAGCATACAGCTATTAGGGCATGCTGGGAGTTGTAGTTTTGCAACAGCTGGAGGGCTGCAGGTTGAGCATCCCTTCTCTAGGTAATTTATTGAATGTACCCAGGGGTGCACCTAGCCTTTCTGCTACCTGAGGTGAAAAAATAAAATGGCGCATCTCCCCCCCCCCCTTGACAAATTCTCCAGTCGCTCCAGCCCTACTATTACAGACATATTTGGATGGACATAACATACAGCTTTTATGAAACACGCAGGGTGATACAGCGATACATACCTCTTACATCCGTCGACATCTCCTCTGATGTAGACTGTTTTTTCCCTCATCTGATCCATTCGGACCAGACTTTCTTGACTACTTTCAGCCGGGTCTCGTTTCTGCAGAGTTTGCCGCACAAACATCCTAGGTTCCTCACTTTTCTATATTCCTTCCCTTACCGGTGCCCCAACATTGTGATTCTGCTGCTACCCCCAATACTGTGCCCGCTGTTTTTCTAGTTTTGTGGTCTTAACCATCGAAACAAATGGTGTATAATTTGATGGGAAAATGAATTTAACCAGCTAAGGAAGTAACATGGGTAATAATACATTAGTAAGTGCCTTGTATTAACTTTCTCTACATGATAAACGTCACTTGCTGAAGTGAGACAACTCCTTTAATGCTTGTTCAATGACTTTCACTTTAGCTAAGATAGCTGCTGCTTCCTATTCCACTTGGAGTATTTCTAATCAGGCTTCTATTTAGGCTTCTTTTGCCCTTACTGCTGCTTCTTCCTGTGCCATTGTTGCCCTTGCTCCTGCTTCTTCTTGTGCCATCAGTGGCATTTTTGCCCTTATCTCTGTTTCCTTCTTAGCAATAGGAACCTTTAACACTAGCTTCTTCTGCATTGACACAGAATTCTATTAGATTGTCTTAAAGTGCCCATTTTAATACTTGTCACGTAATGCTGACCTTCTGGAAACAGGCAATCTGGAAGATGGAGATGTAAGCTTGGTTGAAGTTGATCGATGTGATCTAACCTCTTGCAAGTGTGCGATGTGGAGTTCTGCCTTATCCTTAGTATGTTGTGGTAAGGCATTCTTTCTTTGGAGTAGACTCTTTCTCTCAGCTAGCTCTGCTGAGGCATCATCAATGTCAAAGTTACTCAAGAATGTGATGTACTTTGCGGACAGTCGCTGATAGCAATCATAGACAGCAGATAAATGATTCAAAGCTGAGGCTAACTCTGCTGTATCGTTGTTAAAGAGTGTAAGAGCTGCTATATAGCGTTCATCTAGATTGTTGTGGAACTCATCTTTGGTTGCCTCAAAGTTCCCTCTAATCTTTTGTCAGTTTGATCACACATTTAGACTAAGTAAGCGTGGACTCTGATTCCTGTACATTTGATCTATCAGAAACATGATGCATTCACTTTAGTCCAGTGACAGAGGAACTCACAGAGCTTTTTGTGGACATGTTATGCTTTTGCTCAGAAAAGTACTGTCTGTTTAAGATAGAACTGCAGCTTGCTCAGAGACTGCAGATGCTGTAGACTTGTTTCCTTTGACTTCTCTGCCACCAGTGTATGTAGGAAAAGTCTCTGATGAGTGTGAGTGGCAATCTCTTCTACAAGCAATGGAAGAAAGTGAACTCGCTATAAACATTCCCCTAGCGGCACCAGTTGCATGTATAATTCCATTGAGGGAGATGCAGCAGATATGTCTGTACCTTGAAAAATGAGGGTAGAGGTCAAAGGAAAATCCTCTCTCCAGCTCTGTGATGCATGTCTGACAAACAGGAAAATACTGAAGGACACAGAATTTGAGCTCACAGAATAGGAGGCATTTCAAGATGAATGACATAATGAATTACGTTCATAGGTAACTTACATAAAACTAAATATAACAATGACCACTTGACGGCAGCAACGTACACTAAGTATAGTGGATACCAAGTGGATATATATTGGATACCAATATAACACAAAATACAATAATGAATTCTAAATGAGAGTCATTAGCTGGGACAGCACAGTCATGTTTTTTGATGGGAGTGAGAAAAATGCGGTGAATATGGAAGGTATCCATGGATTACAGACCAAAATACAGATATGATCATGGTCATGAGGCCCAAGGTTAAGCTCACATCTGTATCATGGGCTCCTTTTTGGCCTCCATCACATATTCCATCAAAAATATCAGACAAAATCCCTGAATGCAGGACTATTGTGTCCAGTGTAATGAGTGCAGTATGGTATACTCTGGTGCATTAGGTTTAGTGTTTCTTTGTCTTGTCTGATTTCTTCCATTCATTTAATTAGAGGACCCTCTTGTTTTTGCCATCTGTCATATCTTCACCAGTTACAATTTGATGCCATGTCTAAATGACATAAAAGTGAATTAAAATTTGAAGCACTGCAGCACGGCTTCTAACATCCTTCTGAGTGGGAACGGTGCCACTGGTTCATAAGCAGATTTCCAGAACTTCGGGGAAGGCAGCACATTTGGAAAGAGTGGAAAGGTTGTTGCTTTGCATAACAATGCAGGATTCTGTGAAAGCCTAGATAACAATGTACGGTTACTGAACAGTCTGCAGTGAGAGTCTCTTGCTCTGTATATTTGTATGGCATATCTCCCAGCAATTCTGTTTTCATAGCTCTATGCCAGAACCTTGGCATTTGGTTTGGGAGATATACCACTAAAATACTCAGAGCAAGAGACTCTCTCAATGCAGACCTTTCAGACCTCACCCAGCATTTGCTGCCTAATAACTCAGAAATGTCTAGATTTAAAGGTTTCATGCTTGAGAACCATTTTAAAGGGGATGTCCCATAAAAAGAGTCTACATTTTTTCAAACCAGCACTGGGATCAGAATATCTTTGTAATTGCTTGTAATTAGAAATTTTGTATAGCCACTGAGTTATTTACTGATATCTGTCTGTATGGCGCCACCTGCTGTTTGCTCTTTTTCTAATTTCTCTGTCCTGCTCACTGAGATGGGGGCACATGCTCAGTTCCATCTTTCAACTGCCAATTAGCTGCAGCAGAAAAGAAATCACCCCAGACATAATGCACCCCCCCCCCCCCTCCTAATTTGACAGCTTTCAATAAATTTAGCAGAGAAATAAATGGGTAGATCTCTGGTTCCATGTAAGGTACTGGTTCTCAGTTTTGTTAGAGACTGCCATGTACTATATGATATTGTTTTCTTTTTTTCTTTTTCATTTTTTATGGGATAATCCCTCTAAGCAGAAGCATTCTTTGAAGCACACCTATGCATAAATGCATAGTAATATGTGGCATCTTCCTCTCCCTTCCGCAGCCTGTGGGTCCCTTTCCATGCCTGTGGACTGTCTGTTAATGTTAAGAAAGCCCCCAAGTCACCCAAAAATCTGTCTAGAGTGATATTGGAACTGGAAGACAGGGAAGATGGGTGAGGAGGGGTATGAAGCTGCATTTATTCTCCCTTTCGTTCATTCTTTGGGATCATCTCCTCTTCTACTGGAGGTGAAAACTTGGTCAGAACTCTACCCTCTAAAGGAACAACTTTTAGCAAATGAGGCAGTGGATACAATTTCCCAAGGGTTACTGAAAAGGGTCTAGGCGGAAACCCTTCTGTCCTGTGTGGGGGGCCTGGTTTGATTCTTGCTATGGGGCCCTTACTTCTCTATGTACCCCACTGGGCAGAGACATCTGATTGGAAATTTGCAAAGTGCTCTCCAGTTCCTACTGGGGCTAATACGACGCTTCACTGATGATTCTGATTAAAAGTATCTTATCATGGGTTCTAATACTGTGCGGTCTTTGAATGATCACTTTGGACGGGATTCTCCACAATTATCACAGACTGTGAAATACAGATAACAGTTCTGTAAATTAGTTTGAGGACCCTTTGAGCCCTTCATAAGAAGAGCAGCGGCTTGTTTGAAGCTCTCGTACCTACTGTTCTCTTTGCCGAGCCATTTTGTCTCAGCCAAGTCTACATTTAATGACATTAAAATGCTACAATTATGATCGTGCTCCAATGTGCTGCATTGTGATGTGAAGCAAATCCTGACATCCATGGGTGCCCTGTTCCCCTCTCAGACATTAGGCTTCAAACGCTAGGAAACATTGGGGTCTCAGTCTAAGACACGGCGCTGTATTGGAGCAGATTTAATTGAGGTGATGCTTTTCTTTAGACGGCAAAATGATAGCAGATGAAGTACTTGATTTTTCGTGAACAATTTGCATATCATCCCCTAAAGCTCTTAAGCTTTGCTACCCATCAGCAAATAGAGTAATGACCCAGAACTGCCTCATTAACGGCGCAGAATGAAGCCGACGTTTCTGAATAATAAGGCGGCTGCATTAATTGCTTGCAAACAAAGTGAAAGGCAGCAAGAAAGTTCAGGAAACTATTAGGTCTTAAAGGGACCTAAATACCATAAAATGTAGAATTTTAACCAAAGAGAACGTCAAGTGCCCATTGTCCCAAGTATGTGAACAGATCAGGGGTAGGAGAGTGCTGGGAATACTGATTTCTCAGTGGATGAGGCATCACTATATGGATGCTTGTATATTCACTGCCCAAGGCCTCATGCACACGAACGTGTGCTATCCGGGCCCGTATCGCAGCCCGCAAACAGTGGGTCCGCAATATATTGGCCCCGGCCATTTTTACACCGCATCACGGATTTGGATCTATTCACTTGAATGGGTCCGCAATCCAGAAGGTGAGGTACGGAACGGAGGCATGGAACCCAACAGAGTTCAACTTGAATGGGTTTGCATCTGTCTGCAGCAGCTGCGCGGATGTTGGACTTGCATTGGGGACCAGAAATTGTGGTCCCCAATGCATGGAACGGCCTAATAATAATCCTCCTACAGACAGACTAACGTAAGTCTCCCCAGCTGGTCTCATTTCATTCCAACTCATGTTCTAATGAATCGCCACATAAAAATATATTCATTCAATTCCAGGGCCATATTCTCCCGGCAAAGACTGAGCAGTGGAAGTACTGGTGGCACTGGCACCATGCAGATTCTTGTCAGTGGAGGGAAGCAGTCATGGATACATGCCAGCCAAGGAAGTATCTTTTAGGCTACATGCACAAGACTGTATCTTTTTACGCATTTTTTTCTGATTGGATGCGGACTCATTTCATTTCAACGGGGCAGCAAAAGACACCCCGTGAGCTGTCCGCATCCCTGTCTCGCAAAAAAAAACTATTACAAGTAACAAAGTTTCACTGCAGAAGCTAGTCCTTGGCCCTCAACTGTTTTCATTTGTGTCTGAGAAGGGCTGTAGGCTTTCAGTCTGTTTTTGATGCCTGTAAGTTGCATGTCCTCTGCCCATCTCTACCTACTGGAATGCAAATTGCCTAGTATAAAATTGGTGGAAAGGGTTTATTGGTAAAGGGCTGCCTTTCAGGGTTTGGTATAGATCCCTTATTTCCAGGGAAGGGTAATGTTAAAAGATCCACAGGATATTCCCTAAAGGTTTCATAGATGCAAGGCTCACAAAGACATGGATGGATGAGCTTGGTGTGAAGGAACTCGAGTGGCTGCACAAAGCCTGGACCTCAACCCCAATGTACAACTTTATGATGAATTGGATTGCAAGCCAGATCTTCTCGCCTAACATCAGTGCCTGGCCTCAACAATGGCTGAATGTGCACAAATTCCTGCAGGCATGATGAAAGCCTTCTTAGAGGAACGGAAGCTATTATAGCAACAAAAAAGTCCCAACTACATATTAAAAAGGACCTGTCACCTCTCCTGACATGTCTGTTTTAGTAGCTACTTCCATTTCCATTCTGGAGCATCTTTTCTTATGGGACTATGTTGTACCTTTCCCCTATTATTCCCTCTAGAAGTTATTGAGTGAATTCCCAGCTGTCTGAAATAAAGCTCCATCTGGGTCTTACCAGTCGGGGGTGGAATGGCATGACATAGTGTCAAAAGTGTAGATGCTCCAGAATTGTTATGTTCAGAATGCCATTAGTTACTAAAGCATGCATGTCAGGAGAGGTGAAAGGTCCCATTTAACACCCATAGTTTAGGAATGGGGTGTCCAAAAAGGTTCTATAGGTGTGCCGGCCAGATGTCCACATTGTTTTAGCCATATAGTGTACATCCTTATTGTTATGTGATATCTGCCATTATTCTTAATTTACTTCTGTACCCTTCAGTAAAACTACCCATCGCTCTTCCAAGTGAACCACTTCCCCTGCAGAAGTTTGAGAATTGAACCTATAGCTCCTGCAGGAGACCGGGGTGCAGAAGAATATGATGGCCCTGACCCGGGTTATGACAACATTAAACAGGACCTTTCATGGGTCCAGACATTCTGAAATAACTAGCAGGTTATGTAAGGCATAGTGCAGGGATGTAATATTTGAGGTTTTTTCTCCCTGGCTGTGATGCTCTCTGCTGTGATTGGACCGCGCTACATTGAGAACCAGGACAGTCTCCTCCTCCCTGTACCGATGATATTCATTAGCATACTAGGAGAGAAAAGTAAACGGGGGGCACAGCGGGGGAACGCAGCGGCGCCCAGACAAATATTACATACTGCTCTATGCCCTACATAACCTGCTAGTTATTTCATAATCTCTGGACCCTTTAAAGGTCCTCTGAACCTGGACATACCTACAATTTCTCCCAGGCAATCTACCCCCTCCCCCGTTATGAGCATTTTATGGCGTTCCTTTGACATACTGGGCTCTCCCTAAAGGCTTCCGCCTAGCAGTGAGCCCGGTGACGTCACTGGCACTAATAGAGGGACTTTAGTGCTGCCGTAACCTGCAAAACGGCTAGAGCAGCGCTAAAACCCACCCATCAGAAACAGCGCAGGGCAAGGGAGAGCATAGGAGCATGAAATGCTCATATCAGGGGGGCTGCCTGGGTGAAAACGTGGGTGTGTCCGGGTTTAGCTCTGAACCCGGACAACCCCTTTAAGCAGGGGTGCATCTAACCTATCTGCTGCCTGAGGCAAAAATTTAAATGACGCCCCCCCCCCCCATGCGAAATTCTTAACCTAACCACTCCCCTCTAGCCCTACTGTTAAAGGCATACTTGGAAAACAATACATATAGTGCTACTAAACATACAGGTTAATATAGCGCCACATATCTCTTGCATCCAGTGATGTCTCCTCTGATGTAGACGTTACCTTTTAGAGCCCCCAATGTCTCCATAGTGCTCCCCTCCCCCACCCCATTGTGGCCCAACACCATGCTGCCAAATAAAAACAATAAACTCAAATACTTACCTCCATTCTGCGGTGGTACAGAACAAAGACCTCTTCTGGTCTGTGCCCTGAGCTGTATGGGGCCCGGCTCCGGCAGCAGGATGATAATAGGCTACAGGCACTAGGACTAAATCCTATTAGAGTGAGGGCTCATTCAGACGGCCGTATGCTGTCCGCAAAAATGCGCGTCCATTTTTTTTCGCACAGTTCAGCATTTCCGCAAAAAAACATTGTATTCCGTTTTTTTGCTGACCCATAGACTTCAATGGGGCCCTGTCCTGATTTTCACTGACAAGTATAGGACATGTTTCATTTGTTTTGCTGAGCCGTGCAACAGAAGAAAAGGCCCCATAGAAGTGAATGGGACAGCATCTAATCTGCAAAAAAAACGGATCCGCATTTTTGCGGACAGCATACGGCCGTCTGAATGAGCCCTGAACAGTAGGGCAGGGAGACATCGCTTACATTCAACTGTATCACTGTCCTGAGAAAACAATGAAAGCACTCATTGCACAAGGCGTTTCCGCTGCCCCCCACTTGTCCCTACCTGGTGATGCCTGAGGCAACCGCCTCACCTCGCCTCATTGGTGGTGCACCCCTGCCTTTAAGTACTTGCCCTGTTCTTCATATAATATTGACATGAAACAAATTGAATGAGGAAATGCAAAAATGTACAAATCTGCATTATGTACTTTAGGCTTCGTGCTCGCTTGAGAAATGATTCAGATTTATATAGAAATTATGTTTTCAGGTCTGAGGAACGTACAATGGTGTTTTATAGAAAAATTATGCCTCAGATTAGCCCTACTTAATTCTATTTTAACACATCTTAAATTAAAAAAATATATACCGTATTTTTCGCCGTATAAGACGCACTTTTTCTTCCCCCAAAATGGGGGGAAAATGCCCCTGCGCCTTATACGGCGAATGCAGTCAGTTTTACATCGCTGGCAGCGATGTAAAGCGAGCGGGGACTCGGGGAGGGACTGGGAGGAGGAGCTGGGGCCGGCAATAGCGGCGGGGCGGTGCAGTCACTGTACTAAAGGCCCGCCCCGCCGCTCCGGTGTACTAATAAAATATGTCATATTCAATTAATGGTTATTAAATATGCCCCTTTATGCCTAATAGTACCTTAAATCCTAAGCGCATCCGTACAATGCAGGCCGGGCGGCAGCGTAACTCCCTGATGTCACGTGCCTGCGCCGCCTACTTTATGAATGAAGCAGGCGGCGCAGGCAAGTGACGTCAGTGAGTGACGCGCCGCGTCGGCTGCCCGGCCTGCCGGCATTGTACTGAAGCGCTTAGGATTTAAGGTACTATTAGGAATAAAGAGGCATATTTAATAACTATTAATTGAATAAGACATATTATATTAGTATACTGGAGCGGCGGGGGATCTGTGGATGGCACAGTTATGGGCTGGGAGGGTCTGTGGATGACACATGTATAACAGTGCCATCCACAGATCCCCCCCCTGTAACAGTGCCAGCCACAGATCCCCCCATAACAGTGTCCGTCATCCACAGATCCCCCCATAACAGTGTCAGTCATCCACAGATCCCCCCATAACAGTGTCCGTCATCTACAGATCCCCCCATAACAGTGTCCGTCATCCACAGATCCCCCCATAACAGTGTCCGTCATCCACAGATCCCCCCATAACAGTGTCCGTCATCCACAGATCCCCAGTAATAGTGCCATCCACAGACCACCTAGTTCCAAACCCACAGCACACCTTTTGGTTAAAAAAAAAAAATTTCTTATTTTCCTCCCCAAAAACCTAGGTGCGTCTTATACGCCGGTGCGTCTTATACGGCGAAAAATACGGTATTTCCTTCCTGTTTTTTTATTCATATGATAAGGGAACATCTGCAAATTCAGATTTTAATGCTAAACACGTGTTAGTGCAGACCCCATATGTTGGAGCATCTTACACAGAGAATCAAAACTTTTGTAAAATCTTTAAGATCGGTAGACTGGGATGCTACAGTATGTATCTCACTATATAGCTCAGGCAGGCCTACATAATACAGCAAACAAGTGAGATCCTGGCAAAAATGGGTTATTGTCACAGCTGCTGTATCTGCCATGACTGGAAAGATGTTGATGAGCTGCTTTAATAGAAGATGTAGTGGATTCTAGCAAAAATAAAAACAAAAAGATAAATGCATGCAGTACCAAAAATAACCACAAGGAGGCCTTCCATTCAAACTACATTATAGTTTAAAGCAATGTATGCATTTTGGAGGGATATATACTATACATTATATTCCATATATATAAACTTTTGTAAAGGTTTCGTTAGTTCTTGATATCTGTGTAACTAAGCAGATTTATTCTAATGCTCTAGTAAGCCTAAATCATGATACAATCTAAATCTACAGTAATAAATAATGCAGATTCTGATAACTGAGCACATGATCTACTAGAACTGAAGTATAATTGGATTTTAGAAGATCAGAAGCAATGTAACAAGTTAGAAAATTATAGTAGAAGTTATATTTTTTTTTTTTTTTTTTTTTTTTTTTATATAACATTTTATTTCCCAAGGTTCTCTACCTTCACAAGTGACTTTAATATATTTGTATATTGGCAGTCTATTGGAATCGGACAAAACTGGTCATGTTAATGCTGTATTAAGGACATAAAGACATTTTATGTTTATATAGTTTGGTGCCAGGGGTGAGATTTACTTTCATCCATATGCATGGGATATATATACTATCCATATCAATCTATGAATGCAATGTAATGCTAAGTATGTAGACAGACACCTGTGCAGAAAAAGGGATGTTATCTTTACAATCAAGATTAAAGGGGTTTTCCAAGATTTTTTTTTTGTTACTGATGACCTATCAGCTGGATAGGTCATCATTATCTGATCGGTGGGGCTCCCAAAACCCAGAATCCCCACCGATCAGCTGTTTGAGAAGGCAGCGGCCTTGTTCATCGGTCACATGGCCTAGGAGCAGCTCAACCCTATTCAAGTGAATGGGGCTGAACTGCAACACCAAGCACAGCCGCTATAACTGCAGGGCACTGTGCTTGGTAAGCTGTGAGAAGGCAGTGGCACTCACAGATGATCGGTGGTGGTCCCAGTTGTTGGAACTCCACCGATCAGATACTGATGATCTATCCAGAGGATAGGTAATCAGTAAAAAAAAAATCTCTGGAAACTCTTTTAACCTAAGTGGCAATAATTTTCCTTAACTGTCCTCATTCTCTTTTCTTAGGATGTCCCTACTAAATTGGTAGCTAAAGCAGTGCCTCTGCCAATGACAGTTCGTGGACACTGGTTCTTGAGCCCAAGGACTAAGTACACTGTGGCTGTACAGACTGCATCAAAACAGGTGGATGGAGACTACGTTGTGTCTGAGTGGAGTGAGATCATTGAGTTCTGCACAGCAGGTAAGAACAGTCGCTCTGTATTGCTTCATGGCAAGTGGAATATATCTGAACTAAACTAAAAAATACACTGATAATATATTCATTCATGTGGATGTGTTATGGCAGTGGGTGTGGAACCATTCTGTTAAGAAAAAAAATTGATTTTGGCTAATCTTAAGGGCGATATCTTGGCAGTCCCCTGGTTTTCACCCTTTAATGCCTGTACAGGTATCTTGACTTTGCTGTAAGGGACTCACCAGGCCACTACCTCCTGGAATAATCTCAGTGTGATTATAAGCTGACCCACAAGGTTCAGAGACCCCTAGGGGCAGGCAAAACTGTAGTCAGGGACAGGCCTAGGTCGGGGCAGGCAGAGTACAAGCAATCGTATAACCGGTCTGAGGTGAGTGCAGACAGGGGTCTGTACAAAAAGCAGGCACAGGTCAGTGTCCAGAACAGGGGCAGAAGTCGGTACACAGGCAGGCAAACAAATAAAGCACACTGGAGGAACTAGAAAGGTAGACAACCAATTTCTCAGGCACCCTCCCATTGGGGAAGGTGCCTTAAGCACCCCAGGTGACCCTCCATAGGCTGGTGAAGATTAAGGTGTGTGCGTGCTGGCCCTTTAAGAGCTGGAGGGATAACCCACGCACCCTGAGAGAGGCTTGGCTTGCGCTGGCTGTATTGCGCACAAGAGGTGGTTATGCGCAGCATGGAACTGGAGCACCAGAGCAGGTGAGCAAGACAGCAGTGACCTTGAGCTGCCACTGCAACAGGGGGTTTATGTGTTTGCTATCTAAACAACTGTCCTTAATCAGATTAGAATACTGATCCTCATTCCTCAGCATAGGTCATCAATATCAGATCAGTGGGGTCTGACTCCTGGCATCCCTGCCAATGATGTCACTGACCTACAGTGCTGCCCATAATTATTCATACCCCTGGCAAATTTTGACTTAAAGTTACTTTTATTCAACCAGCAAGTAATTTTTTGACGGGAAATGACATAGGTGTCTCCCAAAAGATAATAAGACTATGTACAAGAGGCATTATTGTGGAAAAAACACATTTCTCAACTTTTATTTACATTTGAGCAAAAAGTGTCCAGTCTAAAATTATTCATACCCTTCTCAATAGTCAATAGAAAAGCCTTTATTGGCTATTACAGCAATCAAACGCTTCCTATAATTGCAGACCAGCTTTTTGCAGGTCTCAATAGGTATTTTTGCCCACTTATCTTTAGCAATGAGCTCCAAATCTTTCAGGTTGGAGGGTCTTCTTGCCATCACCCTGATCTTTAGCTCCCTCCACAGATTCTCAATTGGATTCAAGTCTGGACTCTGGCTGGGCCACTCCAAAACGTTAATGTTGTTGTCTGCTGACAATTTCTTCACCACTTTTGCAGTGTGTTTTGGGTCATTGTCATGCTGAAATGTCCACTGGTGCCCAAGGCCAAGTTTCTCTGCAGACTGCCTGATGTTGTCATTGAGAATCCTCATTTATTGCTCTTTTTTCATGGTGCCGTTTACTGTGATTAGGTTCCCTGGTCCATTGGCTGAAAAACACCCCCAAAGCATTAGGTTCCCACCACCATGATTGACAGTGGGGATGTGTTCTTTGGATTGAAGGCTTCTCCTTTTTTACGCCAAATGAAGGAAACATCATTGTGACCAAACAAAATTTTTTTGTTTGATCTGACTATAACACAGAAGACCAGAAATTGTTTTCTTTGTCCAGATGAGCTTTAGCAAAGGCCAAGCAAGCTTTTGTGTGCCTTATCTGGAGAAGTGGTGTCCTCCATGGTCTGCATTGTGCAGTGTCCGTTGGATTGTCTGCCTTGAGACATTGCCACCAGCAGAGCCCAGATTCACCAGGATGGCCTTGGTGGTGATCCTTGGATTCTTTTTCACCTCTGTAACTATCCTCCTGGCCAGCACAGGTGTCACTTTTGGCTTCTGACTACGTCCTCTGAGATTTTCCACAGTGCGGAACATCTTGTATTTTTTGCTCAAATGTAAATAAAAGCTGAGAAATGTTTTTTTTCCACAGTAATGCCTCTTGTACAACGTCTTATAATCTTTTGGGAGACACCTATGTCATTTCCCGTCAGAAAAATTACTTGCTGGTTGAATAAAAGTAACTTTAAGTCAAAATTTGCCTGGGGTATGAAAAATTATGGGCAGCACTGTAGGAAGAGGCTTCTTCAAACAGCTAATTGGTAGGGGTACCAGGGGTCAGAGCATCACCAATCAGATAACCTATGACATCAATATTCTACTCCTGGAAAACCTGTTTAAATTTAAACAGTATGTAGTAAGTGTATGAGTGCTCCCTAGTGGTGACTGCAGGTAACAATTTTATTATTTTATTATCTGCCTGTCTATGGGATTTAGACCACCTGTATAACAGCTTAGAACACTTGGTTAATATTGTTTAAATTTTTATTCCAGATTACTCTAAGGTACACCTAACACAACTGATGGAGAAAGCTGAAGCAATTGCAGGACGTATGCTGAAATTTTCAGTTTTTTATCGTAACCAACATAAAGAATATTTCGACTATACACAGTAAGAAAGTTATTTTTTTGACAAAAACATGATCAGTTCTAAAATGTATATAGCACTGTTTATTTAGAGAAATGTAGCTAAAGGGGTTCTCCAGGAATGAAAAAAATTTAAATACTTAAATATTATTTTATAATAAATATATTCACAAATACCTTTCATTACTTAGAATGGCTTGTTTTGTCTAAGGAGCAATCATTAGGGGAAACAAAATGGCCGCCGTCCTATCAGTACACACAAAACCTGTCCTAATCAAACAGGACAAGTTACTTCACCACAATGAGCCATAGTTCTGCCTCATCCTGCTCTCTGCTCTACTTGTCAGGGATTATGATCCTGAATACAGGTGAATCTCTGGGGGAATGGAGAGGATGAAGATACATGAGAGGATTGTAGGGTGTGGCTAATGAGCAGCAGCAATTGTATGCAGCCGCCATTACCACAGCAACACATTACCACAGTCTATCCTGTCCATCTGTATTTCATGTCTTCTCATAAAATAAATTCCCCAGAGATTCAGCTAAAGATCTTATCATCTGTATTCAGGCTCATAATCTCTGACAAGTAGAGCAGAAAGGAGAATGAGGCAGCTCTTTACCTCAGTGTTGTAAAGTAACTTGTCCTCATGTCACATGTGTGATCAGGACAGGCAGCTTCCCCTGATGATTGCTCCCCAGACAAAATGAGCCTTTATAAATAACGAAATTTATTTGAGAATATATTTATAATAAAGTAATATTTAAGTATTTTAATTTTCTTAATTCCTAGAGAAACCCTTTAAACAAAAACTTTATTATCATTGAAAGGGAGCTAGATGTCACGGCTGTGTCATGGTCTGGTGGTATTGGACCGTGACACTTGTGCCGTGCATGCTTGTTGCCGGTGGCAACATGTTGTTTTAGCATGAGTGGTCACTTCCCCTTTTAGTCTGGTGTTTCTTCCCATTTTGGTGTGTACGGGGTTAAGGTGTGTGCAAGGTGGAGCTGGGTGTGGCACCTCCTTGTGGAACATCAAGGTCTTTAGCGATGTCTTCCCATGTTCTCCTCCTTGTTCCCTACCTTACCTGTTATGTTTGGTGTGAGTTTGTTTTGGGGATTTGTTGTTATGTCTAGTTTGGTGTTCTATAGGGATCGACCGATTATCGGATTTACCGATATTATCGGCCGATATTCAGGATTTTGAACGTTATCGGTATCGGCATTTATTTTGCCGATATTCCGATAACGTCCTGGGAACACAGATCGCGCTGCTGACAGCGCTCTCCGTGTTCCCTCAGCAGCAGCACAGGGGAGAAGGAGCAGTGTCTCCTCCCCCTGTGCTGCTGCTGCCGCTCCAGCCAATGGGGGGACAGGGGACAAGAGGAGGGGAGGAGCTATGGCCACTGCGCCACCAATGAAGCTTAATCTCACATTAATTCATATACAGGAGGCGGGAGCTGGCTGCAGGATCACATAGCCGGCTCCCGGCCTCTATGAGCTGTAGCTGCGATCTGCGGTAGTTAACTCCTCAGGTGCCGCGGATCGCAGCTACTGCTCATAGAGGTCGGGAGCCGGCTATGTGATCCTGCAGCCAGCTCCCGCCTCCTGTATATGAATAAATTAGAGATTAAGCTTCATTGGTGGCGCAGTGCGCCCCCCCAAGCCCCCCAGTATCAGACATTGGTGGCGCAGTGCGCCCCCCCTCCCCCCCAGTATTAAGCAGTGGTGGCGCAGTGCGCCCCCCCAAGCCCCCCAGTATCAGACATTGGTGGCGCAGTGCGCCCCCCCTCCCCCCCCAGTATTAAGCAGTGGTGCGCCCCCCCCCTCCCCCCCACCCCAGTCGCAATGCGCCCCCCACAGGATTCCCTCTCCCCTGCTCCTCCGATCGGAGCCCCAGCAGTGTAATGCTGGGGCTCCGATCGGTTACCATGGCAGCCAGGACGCTATTGAAGCCCTGGCTGTCATGATAAGCTCCATGCTGCTGTGTGCACAAAGCACAGAGCAGCAGGGACAGTGTGAGCTCCTATTCACCCTGATAGATCTCTATCAGGGTGACTAGGACAAGGGTTCTAGTCCCTAAGGGGGCTAAAAGTTAGTTTTAAAAAAAAAAAAAGTAATAAAAATAAAAACACCAAAATATTAAATATAAATGAAAAAGAAAGATTTACAAAAAAAAATTAAAATACACATTAACAATAAACATTAATTTTCAGCAGATTTGTGGGAATTTTAATTTTTTTTTCAAAAATGAAAATTCCCAGAATATCGGTATAAATTATCGGCTATCGGCCTGAAAGTTCACAAATTATCGGTATCGGTATCGGCCCTAAAAAATCAATATCGGTCGATCCCTAGTGTTCTATGTCTTGTATGTGTGGTATAATGCCCGGCATGGTTGCTAGATATCCTGTTGTTTGTCTGTGCCTTCGGAAGGGGGTCTCAGGGTTCCCCGGAGGGTGAACCACTAGTCAGTGTGTAGCTCTGCTGGGGCTGCCATGCATCCTATCAGCATGGGGGTCCAGGCAGTTTCTGGTTTGCTGGATTCCGTGTTTGTATTTTGTGCTGTGGCCCACGAGGTAGTGATGGGAAGTTCGAATCTTTTAAATGAATCGGTTCATTTGAATCAGTTCATTCAAAAGAACCGATTCATGAATCGAATCTACGATTCACTTGCTGAGTCGGCTGACAAGGCCCAGCCTTCATTCTAGGATCATGTTACACAAGACCTGCTAGAGTCTCTGCTACCTCACACTGAGCTGCTTCAAACGGAACAGCTCAGTCAGATGAATCGACTCCTCCAGTTCAGTGAAAGAAATCGATTCAAAAGAATGATTTGTTTCAAGAACTGGACATCTCTACTGTGAGGTGAACGGGTTCCAGTAAATCTGCATGGGGTCCAGTCGTCGTGGTTGCAGCGGCAGGTAAATGCGTGTTGTTCGGGGTTCTTACCTGCCGATCCAATAGCTGTGCATTGTCTGTCCCTTCCCTGGCAGCTAGGCCAGTGAGACTCCTGTTCATCCATGTCTGGGATGAACAGGTCGTCTCATCACCTTTCTGTATTTGAGGGACTATCAGGGCCACTCAGGGTCCTAGGTTTCCTGGGTGTGAGCCGTCCTACCATCCAGGTCTGCTCATACGGTGAGGAGTTAGGGCGAGAATTAGGGATGCAATAAGTTTTGGAGCATTTCCACCTAAAAATCAGCTCCAAGAAAACCCTCAAAACAGCCTCCCAATTATTTCAACGGGAAGCAGCACTTGATTTTTTTTTCCCCATTTCAAAAAAGGAAGTAGCATGCCCTATTTTCGGGCGTTATCCATGCTTAAGGGAAGCATTAAAAAGAAGCGCCTTACATGCAAAAAAAAAAAAACAGTTTTGTATTGAAGTATACACCCATTGGTTAAAAAGTGTAAAAAAAAACGCAGGAAACGCTTTAAAAAAAAATACACAAAAAATGTGCGAGAAGAAAAACTAACTGAAAAAAACATGCGGATTCCACGCTAAATTTTGTAGGTAGATTTTCCAAATGCATTGTGTGAGCACCCTTTCTACATATGCCGTGATAGGAAAAGAAAGGCGCCCCTTGCTCAGGATCTCCCTCTATTAGCCAATAACTAAGGGTGTCTATATCGCGCAGACCTGGCCCAACAAATATTACATGGTTGGCCGATCATTTTATTGGCCGGCATGTAATACCACATTTTCCCCACAGGGGAATTATCTGGCTAAATTTAAAGAGGGATCACCTTGATGAGACAACAACTTTAAAGGGAACCTGTCACCTCCAAAAACCATCCCAAGCCGCCAGCAGTACCTGACAATAACCAGCAGTGTGTTTCTGATGATAATTTTCTTCCTAAAGGCAGATACAGCAAAAGCTCTGAAAACTTTATTTTATCCCCCGCGATTTTCTAGTCATGCTTGAAGTCAAAGGGGCAGCGGCTTCCTTGCTTCAAGTCAAGGTAACCGCGCCCCCTTCCCTGCCCCTTTGTTGGGGTGGAGATTCTGTTTCTGTGAGTTTTGCTATGACATGAAATAAAGCGCATTGAAGTTTTTAAAATGCTGGATTTTCGTCTCTTGAAACACATTTTCCACATCTCCTCTCCTCCTCCGAGTGCCACCACCATTCTGGCTCTTCGTGCAGCAAAGCACTGTGTCCTGCCGCCAGCACTGCACTGCGTCCTTTGCGCACTAAGTCTTGAAGCTGTACACTTTTAGGACATAGAGCAGCGCAGGCACCGAGTGAAGAGCACCAGGGAGTGGTTAGTAATACCAGCTCCTTACTCACCGTTCCTTGGGCCACTTGTTATGTATTAGGCCGAATGCACACGGCCGTGAGCGGTCCGTGGTGACACGGGCTGGATTCCTGCTGAGAGCAGGAGCGCACGCCGTCATTGGTTGCTATGACGCCGTGCGCTTCCTGCTACCGCAGTACAGTAATACACTGGTATAGATCATACCAGTGTATTACTGTACTGCGGCGGCAGCAGGAATCCAGCCTGTGTTACCACGGACCGCTCACGGCCGTAATAGGTGCTTCCACAATAGAATTGATCAATTGTTAATAGCATTTCCCCGCCCCGAGGTATTGTGGACCGTGTGCTTGAGAACCCTGATCTAGAAATATAGTCAGGATCCCATTTCCGGCTGGGTATATTCTCTTAGAACTGTATTAATAATGTATAATGTAGGGGCCAGAAACCTCTGTTACTTTAGGTCCCTGCATGCTCCATTCACTTCTGAGAACAATAAGTGTGCATCCTGGGAGTAGTAGTTTCACCACAGCTAGAGTGCCCTGGTATAATGTAGTATAATAACTATGTACTACTGGTGCCATACTCCAGTAGACATACTGATCAACAGAATTTAAGTTGTCCCGATCCGGCTCTTTGCAAAAAATAATCTGATTCTGCTGGACAGCCAGGCTAGTAACAGCTTTACAATGGACTTAATACTTTTTCTATACTTATTGGCGGTATATTTAGAGCACCCTATCTACTATGTATACTTAATGAACGTGTTTCCCATAGATTTATTACCCTGGAAGTTAAACAGTTTTACATGCCTTTTTTCATATTGCCCCATTTCAGGACACATCATGGGAATGTCATGCAGCCCTCTCCAAAAGACAACAGTGGCAGCCACGGTTCTCCGATAAGCGCCAAACTGGAAGGAATCTTTTTCAGCTGCAACACCGAGTTCAACACCGGCAAGCCTCCACAAGATTCGCCGTATGGAAGGCACAGGGTCGAGATACCTGCTGAAAAACTCTTCAACCCAAACACCAACTTATACTTTGGGGATTTTTACTGTATGTACACGGCTTATCACTATGTCATTGTGGTCATTGCTCCGGTGGGATCTCCAGGAGATGAGTTTTGCAAGCAGCGCCTTCCTCAACTGAATCTGAGCGACAACAAATTTTTGACCTGCACCGAGGAGGAGGGAAGTCTTGTATTTCACCATGCTCAAGATGTAAACTTGGAAGTCATTTACACTGACCCTGTCGATCTTTCTTGTGGCACAGTGGCAGAAATCATTGGTCACCAGCTAATGAGCTTGTCTACTGCCAACGCAAAAAAAGATCCTAGCTGCAAGACCTGCAACATCAGTGTTGGACGTTAAAAAGCCCTCTCGTCCTATCGTACAGCAGTTAACCCTCCCTCTTCATTCTTACCAGACATTCTGTCGGGAAGCATGCAAAAATGCAGCTGTCACCAAAAGCATACACTGAAATTAGAACTCCTTAACCCCTTCGCTGCACGACGAAGGCTGCAAAGCATTCCTTGGTACTGCACTGTAGTTCCTCTTGCAGCAAAGGATTTAAATAGCTTTTTTTAAAACGTTTTTTATTATTTGTGAAGTTGCTCTTAACCACTACAAACCATTCTGTTCTCTGCCAACTGTTAAAATCTAGATGTTGCAAATGTTAATATTTTTTTTTTTTATCGTTCATTTGCTGTTTTATATATATATATATATATTCTGTTTGTTTGCCAAACATAACTATATGTAGTCTGCTTTAGCAAGGTAAAATTACCAATTATGGCTTTATTGGGGGTGTCTAAACAGTAATTATTTTACGTTACTAAAACTATTGGGAAATTAAAAAAATAATATTAAAAACAGCATGGAAAATTGTAATTTCAGCATGATTGAGCTCTCCAAGCCTAGAAACATCAGCACTTCCAATGTCGCTCGACGATTGTTAAATGTTAAGATACTAGCTAACAGGAAACAAATACTGTATTCCACCATCATAAATATGATAGAAAAATATTTTATTTGTACTGTTGTATAAAATATTTACAAATCATATAGAATATATAGAGCACATTTTATTAGCAAGTGTATACATGTCATAAACCATTTTTCCCTTATCAAAGATGTAGACTGTAAACTTCATCAAGTCGTGTATACGTTTCTGTTATTCTTGCTTCAAATATTTTAATTAAAAACAGAACTGAAGTCATTCCGATTCATAAAGTATGTTTAAAAACAAAATCATATCGAATGCATCACAAAAGGTCATGATTATTTTTTTTTCCACTTGCAAATGGCAATATTTTTTCTTTTTTTCACTCCCAATAAACAGTTTTCAAATGTCTGTTTTAAAATCATGCACTTTGGATACAAGAGAAGTAGAAAGGTTTCGACTTGGTAGGAACAATTAAAAAAAAACAAAATACAACAAGTGTTAAGCACGATAGCAAAAAACACAACGGATCTCAAAGTGTGTGGGTGCCGGTGTGACACGTGTGTAGAAAAGGGAACATTAGCAGCATACTCTGATTGCACAGATCATTCTGTATTCAGAAATAAGACTTTATATAGTTAAATAGAATCAAACATGAGTAGATTAAGGCAGCTTTGCATATTTCAACATTCTTCAAAAAGGGTCTTTTTTTTTTTAGTTTTTCTTTTTTTTTTTTACTTTAAAATAAAATTAAAAAGGTCATAAAATTCACCATTTCAAAAAAAAAATATTCTAGGAGGCAATGATTTGTCACGTAGTGGTAGATCTACCACACTACAGGAAGTGTTATACGGTAAATAGCAAATAAGGAGTCCTCCCCTGCATAACGGAAACCGGACGGATCCGCTATGCAGGCCATAGACTTCTATTATGACGGAATGCCTCTAAAGGCTTTCAGTTATGCATTCAGTCATGGAATTGCGCTATGGTCCGTGATAACGGAATCCATAACGCGATTCACATTATATCACAATCCGAACCAAAAATGAATTTCAAAATCTGAAATTCGCTCATCCCTAATTTTGACCATATGGTCCTCTTGAAGCTTCATGGCAACTTCTTTAAGTGGAGTGGTGTGGACCGAAGTCGAGGGGGCTGCTGGGTCACCCGCTTCCTATGCAGGTGCCGTATTGCAGTGGCAGCAGTCTCCATGCATTGCTGTAAGTGAGCTCGTACAGTTTAATCAAAATGTGCATTAAAAACCTGGTCATTTTTATTCATTTTGCTTAGCAGCAACAGTATAAAACGTGGATGTGCGGTCCGTACCTTTTACCATGAATTTGGTGAAACATATACAAACTGTAGGTGGAAGTAGTTTGGTAAGTTGGAACTTTCCAAAGGAACATATGGGGATATACACTCTGATGACCAGTCCAATATATCGGTCTCCCTGCATTTCTAAAGGTTTCTCAAACCATGAGTGTGTGTCCATGGATATACTGTGATACAGTAACATCATATATCTACATGGATAAAGAGGCTCCATACACACAGGCATGTTTTTAGGCAAATACAAAAACAGATAAATGGCATGGTCAGTGTATTTTTAAAGGATTGGGCTACATGGGCATCTGAAATCAGTTAGTCCTATTATAAATATTAACTTTCAATAGGCTATTTAGTAATGCATTCATTTGAATGTCTCTAGCAATAACCTACACATTCAGTGTTTGGAAATATGAAACATATACACTGTAGGGGGGAAGAAGGGGCACATCAAAAATCTAGTTCTGGCCCCTATGGTCATGTTGGTTCTAAGCAGGAAGGGGGTCATTTATTAACCAGAAATACGCCTATATTAGGTGTGTTTCTGGCGCAGATTGCACCGCAAAGATCCTTTGTGCCGCAATCTGCGACCTCTCCCCGGTCACGCCAGGTCTAAAAAAGTGGGCGTGCTGTGGGCAGGAAATTTGCGGGCTGGTAGGCACCTCTCATTTACCATTTTCCGCGCTTGGTTTAGGCTTAGAAAATGGTCTAAATGTAGCTGGCTTATATTTAGAAGAGGCGGCGAATCAGCTGAAGTTATGAAGAGGCCGGCGCCTCTTCATAACTTCGGCAGATCCACCGCCAGCACAGGGCCTTATTAGGACCGGTGTCTAAAATGCCGGTTTAAATAAGTGCACCCTGAATTCTTCAGTCTATGCACTAGAGGTCCGAGCTGTTGTTCACGTTACCATTGCATGTGTGGTGTCTGTGAACAATAGGAGCCCTGCATAGCATAAGGAGGACCTATCACTTCACCTTAGTATTTGTACTTGCATTCCCCTAAAAGACAATTTGGACCAACTTCGGCATTGTTCCTCTAATATACTTCTTGGAAATGTAGAAATAAGTTTACCATAATTGTGTTACAATTCCGCTTGTCAAAAAGATGTGTCCCTGTGCCCGACACTCTGTGCTGCTTGTACAGGTTCATAAAGTTCAGGGGCACAGCGCATTGTCAAGGCTAATAGTAGCACCTGGTGTTTATACATTTATACATTTCTAGGAGGAATAACAGAACAACAGCATGAAAATATGCTCCAGAATTGTTATTTTTTAGGGAATTTACTAAGACATGTCAAGAGAGCTTGAGGACGTCTTTAAAAGGGGTTTCCCAAGATATTTTTATGACAACCTATCCTCCTCTGAATAGGTCATCAGTATCTGGTCGTGGGGGTCCGACACCCGGGACCCCAGCTGATCAGCTGTTTGAGAAGGCAGCTCTGGTCACATGGCCTAGGCTCAGCCTCATTGAAGTGAATAGGGCTGAGCTGCGATACCAATCACAACCACTATACAATGTACGGCGCTGTGCTAGGTGAGCAGACAGAAGGTGAGCGCCGATGCCTTCTGAAACGGCTGATCGTCAGGGGTCCCGGGTGTCGGACCCCTATCGAACAGATGCTGATGACCTGTCGCCACTGGGGCGACTGCGTTCTTTGAAATGGAGACAAAAACAAAGACACATATGTCCCCGAGACTTGGAGTGGATTTTGCTGCCTGCCTGCCCCTCCAATATAATTTAAGGAATTATTTTTATAAAATATTTGAAGATGAAATCGAAAGGTAAAAAGAGTGATAATTACAGCAAATATATCAATATTATTAAGAATCAATATAAAGAGAATCAATGTATAATAAGACATAAATGAAGGTCGTATTGTACGTGAACAATATTATTTTGACAGAACCCCACTGCTATTTCTAGGGGGGAAAAAAATCTGACATTTCATGTACAAACTTCCATGTAGTTTCAGTCGTCATCAGCCTCAGCCTGTGCTTTTCATTGGATAAGGAACAAGGGAAATTTATGCTCAATGAAAAGGTTTCATTTATTTCTACAATTACATATGCAATGCTGCTTTAATTTTACAAAGATGTTCAAAAAAATAAATATTCTGAAAAATACTTTTGCTCTTACAATATATGAAACTAGATATGAAACGCCAGACGCTGAGCCCCATAACTCTGCAAGGAACACGACCTTGGGGCTGCACGTGTCCTCATATATATGACAGTAAAACATCTCTTACATCATAGATTACATTACAATGCAGTTTCCAGAAAGTGCAGTCATGTTGCTTACATTGTTGGCCTTTGGTTGAAGACAAGAACATATGGTTTTAACAGAAAAATGGGGGAAAAACCACTGCTCAATATTAAAAATAGGTCACTAGAGAATAAGGCTACATGCCCACGACAGTGAAAAACGGACATGTCATGTACATTTTAACGGCCATCACTTGTCTGATTTAAGACCAATGGTAGTCTATGGGGTTATTCACACGGCAGTTTTTTTTTTTGACTGTCAGTGAAAAATGGACGTAAAAAAATAGAACATGTTCTATCTTGTCAGTTTTTCACCGACAGACTGCCCCGATACAATTGAATGGACCTATTTTTAACGTCCGTTTCTCAGAAAGGCATCAGTGAAATAAACATCCGTTAAAAATGTCGGTGTGCATGTAGCCTAAGTATATACAGCCTGTACATGGCATAAATAGGTTATTCTCTGAAATATTCTACTTAAGTTACTGTACACATTGTGACTGATCTCTGCTCTGTGGGGGATGCCTACAACATATCAAAGGCACTTCAGACAATGAAGCGGATTTTAGAAACGGCATTGAGGAGCTAGTTCAACATGTCAACCTTTAAATATCATACGTTTGGCAAAAAAAAACAACACACAAAATGGTAAAAGCCTTATTAACTCAGCCCCATTATTGACCTCCAACCTCTTACCTCCATAATGCCCTTCAGCAGAACTCTATTCGAGACAGGGACAAAGCCAAGTATGTCCACCTTTGGTTTTCCCACTGTTGATTACCAACTCAACAGCCTATGTCCTACAAAACCTAGCTTGCCTCGGCTTTGCGTCATCCCTTGTCCCCGCTACTGTTCTCCCTATCAGGTAGTGTGTAACTATTAAAGTGCATCAGAATTTCAGTGTCATACATGAGTGTGCAGAAATACAGCAATTTTATCCTTCTTCAATACCACCAGCTCTATATAGTTTTAGATACATCTTGCTTGCTGATCAAGACCTCCAATAAGCGAAGCTTCGCTTTTATCTGTTTGTATTCACAGTACTCTTCAGCCATTGGTATCCGATCTTCTTTCTGTGCACTTCTGAAATGTAATGGAACAAAATGACAATGGGATTGGAATTAATATATCGAAATTAATATATACCACATAAGAATAAATCTAGCTGTCAATGGGGTGTTACCGTGCTTCAATTAGGCTGCGTGCACACGACGGTCTTTTTGTGGATTGCGCACAGCCTCCAGAGGATAGGTCATCAATAGGTTTGAGCGAATCTGGTTCGGATTGCTGTATCTGAACCTGATTCTTTTTAAAACTTTGTTAAGAATATGGGCTCCGTCCTACTGTAAAAGGTATGTCCTCCGCGGAGGTCTTTCCGAAGTTTCTGAAAATATTGGGAGACTTACGATTCAGCTTCGTATTTTGATACAGTAACAAGTGACACGTAATAGAGGCGAGACGAAGTTATTTTCGTGATATTTGCAGAAACTTCAAAAAGACCTCCGTGGAGGACAGACATTTTACAGTAGGACGGCAGCCCATATTCTTGACGTAGTTTTTAAAAAATCAATTGGCAATATAAAAATCTTGGAAAACCCCTTTAATTAGTAAAATATATATATATATATATAGGTCATATGGTACATTCCCTTTAAATTCAAACCTCTCTTTCCAATAAATGCTTTGTCAAAGATTTTACAGGAAGAATAGTGGAGAATACATGGCTATTCCTCCAATCAACATACGGACACTGTGGTGCAACCCGAAAGACCCCATTATAAGTCAGTGGGGTCTATTGGGCGCTGCTGGGCTATGTTGTATGACACGGTGTTAATTTTGTTTTTCTGCTCCTATGACGAAACGGTAAAAACGAACACTTGATGGAAGTGTGAACAGAGCCTAATAGAGATATTTACTGGTGACTGTGGAAAAGAAAATCTCCCATCAACCTTAAAAGGAGTATGTCACCTGAATTAAGCACTATTAACTAAAGTACTGAATGAGTAGTACTGCAGATATGAGTCTGGATCACCGCCTGGTGTCCGCCTACAAAGCTCGGCTGTGATACATCTTTAGGTCTGCTGCTCATGCTCAGGAAGTTCCCTCCATTATGACCACAAGCTCTGCCTTCTTGACAATGTATTACAGCAGAGCTCGGCAGCGTATATCAGGAGAACAGGGGGTTGGAGTGGTATGAAAATAAAATGTAACGATCTGGACTCCACATCTGCAGAACTACTCATGTAGTACTGCCATTAATAGTATTCAGGTGACCCACTCCCGCTAAGTTGAAGCCCTTGACAACGTTCAACAATTATGATTTGACTACCTTCCAGTCTGTCGTAAAAAGTGCTCTTCAAATTCTCTTAAAGCTTTTCTCAATCTTTTCTTGTCTGCTCTGGTTTCACGAAGGTGATCAAGAAGTTCAGGCCTGGAAGATAGAAGCAAGAACTGGTTAGAACAAGAAGAAAGCTAATGTCTTGAATGTCCACACTAGACCGTGTAAAACAAGCTCTATAACAACTCAATGTTTTACTAAAGTCTTTCACCTGTGTCCCATTTATAGATGGGAACAGAGACGTTTTCCTAGCAGATGGGAACTGAGCACTCCAACTTTCTGATGAAAGCGAAGCAGTCCACCCTCCTGTTGGAAACTGAAGGCAACTAGTTCCAATTTCAGAATGCTCCGGCAATATACAGTACATATGTCTAGGAATTTCTTTATTTTTGATTGGGAATCTCACTGTATATTTTAGCACATGTTTTTTTTATATATAAAATCAGATGTTTCATGTGTTGCTAGTGTTGTCTAGATAAGACCTATTACAGTCAATGTGTGGCTCTTCAGTTGGGACAGAATGAGATGCCGGGGAGTATTACTGATGGTAAAATATTAAACGGTTAAAGCAATGTTCACAGCTGGGCATGTCCTTAATTATGCTGAACATTTTTATTGATATTGGTTGACTAATTAAAACTAATTGGAGACTACACAGTAATCTATGCAGAATATATTATCAAATAAATTGAGCACAGTGCATTTAATACATTAAAATAGGTATCTTGGGCATAATAGGATTCTGCAGAGCTATACGTTATTAGACGCTGAGGATATCAGTACATACTGGCTAACGAAGTCTACTTTCACATCTGCGTTTTTACTGGATCCATCATGGATCAACAAAAACGCTTCTGTCATGATAACACACCTGTCTGCGGATCCGGTTGTATTATCTCTATAATAGCCAAGACGGATCCGTCTCTAAAACCATTCAATGGGGGACAAATGAGTTTTCTTTTGTTTCAGAGAAAACGGATACGTCTCCATTGAGGTACATTGTGGGTTATGACGGATCTGTCTTGCCAGGATGCACAAAAAAATGCTGCTTGCCGCGATTTTGTGTGCGTTATGGGAACCCAATAAAACGGAACAGAAAGCATCCTGGTGCCTCCCGTTCCTTTCAGTTCAGTGTTTGTCCCCATTGACAATGAATGGGGACAAAACTGAAGCGTTTCCCCCGCTATTGAGATCTTATGACAGATCTCAATAGCGGATAGGGAAAGCGCAGATGTGAAATTAGCCTAATGCAGGGTTCTTCCAGCTTTTATGTGTCTTCTTTATAAGTTGCTCCAAATACAGAATAGCTTAACAAAATCCAGCAGGTGATACACGTTCTAGAGCACCTAATTTTATTTTCCTTTGGATTTGTTATTTTTAGTTGCCCTTAAATTCCAGCCTTGGGTCATTTACCATAGGAATATTCTTCAGAGGCAGTGGAGCATATAAACACTTGGACCCCAGGGCACAGGGAGCGCAGCACTGCACCAGTGTCGCAGATAAGTGAAAAGGGAGTCTGGACCTTTTCACTTATCTGCAGTGGAGCATGTAGTTACAATGTGGTGTTCATCTGGAGTGGCCGGCTGCCATTAATGTGAACTGGTGAGTTGTTCCCCTTGTATGCAATTCACCAGAGCCTGTTATACTAGATAAATGCCCAGACTAACTATCATAAAATTCTACCAAATGCTGGTATACCAAAATGCAGAAGGTTGTTGGCCTTAAAAATGAGTGTCTATGACAGTAGACCAACATAGACCACCAATGACTACAGTATAAAATTGCCTGAAGAAGTATAAGGTCTTTTGCTTGACCTCAGCTGCACTTTAATCTTAGGGGCAGGAAGAAATGAGTCCCTGCATCCCTACACTATAGAGACATAAGCGTTCCATGTGCCACCGTATTATGGTGCTATTGTCCACTAGAAGCAAAGAGAAGAATAGCTCCATAATGCGGCATCCAGTGAGGCACGTCATGATTTTGTGTCAGATCTCATATGAAATCGGAGGCAGAGATACAGTAGGGTACCAAATAACTCAGGTTGTAATATAGCCAATTCCATCTGCTCTTAGTCTTGGCTTTTTGAAAACACATACAGTATGACATCATAAATTGTGTGGATGACTGACGCACTTAAATACCTACCTTTGAAGGGATTGTGCCATTACATTGACTTTGCCCTATCTACAGGAGAGGGGATAAGTACCTTCTCAGTGGAGTTCGACCACTGGGACCCTTACGGATCACAAAAAACAGGGGTCTCATGCACCAGTATGAGTGGAGCAGAAGTTTTGGCATTGTGAGCTACTGCTCCATTAATCCCCTATGTGACTGCTGGAGAGAGACAACTGCTGTACTCGGCCGTCAATGGCAGCCCAATAGAGAATGAATAAGACAGCAGATCAAATGCTCAACCTGCCGCTTCATTTATACTGGCACATGAGACCCTGTTATCGTGATCAGTGGGGTACCAACGATCAGATCCCCATCAATCAATGCTTATCCTTTATCCAGTGGATTAGGCACAACCTCTTAAATGGACCTTAGGACACATGAAACAATTAAACTGCTTTGCCTCTTCCACTTATTGAACACACAATACACGTGGACGAAATAGTGCCCTGAAAGAAAAACCTACAATGGTCACTGAAATAACTAAAAACTAGCAAGAGTAATAATAAATAAAAACTTACTGAAAATCAATTACCGTATTTTTCGCCCTATAAGACGCACCAGCCCATAAGACGCACCTAGGTTTTAGAGGAGGACAATAAGAAAAAAAAAATTTTGAACCAAAAGGTGTGCTTTTGGTGGGTTTTGAACTAATGGTGGTCTGTGGATGGCACTGTTATGGGGGGCGGATCTGTGGATGGCACTGTTATGGGGGGATCTGTGGATGGTACTGTTATGGGGGGGATCTGTGGATGGCACTGTTATGGGGGGATCTGTGGATGGCACTGTTATGGGGGGATCTGTGGATGGTACTGTTATGGGGGGATCTGTGGATGGCACTGTTATGAGGGGATCTGTGGATGGCACTGCTATGGGGGGGGATCTGTGGATGGCACTGTTATGGGGGGGATCTGTGGATGGCACTGTTATGGGGGGGGGGATCTGTGGATGGCACTGTTATGGGGGGTGGGGATCTGTGGATGACACGGTTATGTGGGGATCTGTGGATGACACGGTTATGTGGGGATCTGTGGATGACACGGTTATGTGGGGATCTGTGGATGACAATGTTATGGGGGGGATCAGTGGATGACACTGTTATGGGGGGGATCAGTGGATGACACTGTTATGGGGGGATCAGTGGATGACTGTTATGGGGGGGATCTGTGGATGACACTGTTATGGGGGGTGGATCTGTGGATGACACTGTTATGGGGGTTGGATCTGTGGATGACACTTTTATGGGGGGATCTGTGGATGACACTGTTATGGGGGGGATCTGTGGATGACAATTATGGGGGGGCTCTGGGGATGACATTGCTATGGGGGGGGGATCTGTGGATGACATATAGCATCCTCTGCTATATATGTGTCATCCACAGATTCCCCCCCCCCCCCCCAATAACAGGGGGTGAAGGCTGGCATCTGGTGTTGTAATGACAGCGGGGCCCGGTCCAGTCACTGTATTCTATTACACCGGGCCCCGCTCACTGTAGTATTAATAGGTAATGTGTAGGCATGGGTGCGGTTTTAAACTATAGTAATCCTCTGCAGCATAGAGAAATCCATGTAGTACGGTACTCACTTGATGAAACTCCTGTAGGAAGGCCGAGCAGGCGGTGGCAGCGTAACGTCATTCGCTACGTCACGCGCCTGCTCCTACCACTTTATGAATGAAGCAGGCGGATCAGGCGTGTGACGTAGTGAATGACGTTATGCTGCCGCCGCCCGCCGGGCCTGCCTGCAGAAGTTTCAAGTGAGTACCGTACTACATGGATTTCTCTATGCTGCAGAGGATTACTATAGTTTAAAACAGCATCCATGCCTACACGTTACCTATTAATACTACAGTGAGCGGGGCCCGGTGTAATAGAATACAGTGACTGCATCGGGCCCCACTGCCATTACAACACCAGATGCCGGCCCTCCCTGCTGATACACCCCCTGCCGCACTGTGCAGCATCGCGGCCGACGATGTATCAGTGTAAATGGCAGTATTTGCCCCATAAGACGCACTGCCATTTTCCCACCACTTTTTTTTTTTTTTGGGGGGGGGGGGGGTGCGTCTTATAGGGCAAAGAATACGGTAATGAAAATCAGACATAATAATAATAATAATAATAATAAATAAAAAAACTATTGAAACTTTCCTCGATAAAAATGATGGCACCCCTAATTTGACCATAGGGACATGTTAAACTAAGGCATGTCCTGTAATTATCACCACAGGTATCCTCAGTCAGTCTGCCTATTAAAAGGGTGAAAAGTAGTCACTGTGCTGTTTGGCATCATGGTGGGTACCACACTAAACATAGACCAAAGAAAGCTAAGGACAGAGTTGTCTCAGGAGATTAGAAAGAAAATTATAGACAAACATGTTAAAGGTAAAGGCTATAAGACCATCTCCAAACAGCTTGATGTTTCTGTTACTAGTGTTGCACATATTATTCCAAAATTTTATGGTCTATGGGACTGTGGCCAACCTTACTGGACATGGCCACAAGAGGAAAATTGATAACAAATTGAAGAGATGGATAATACGATTGATAACCAAAGAGCAGAAAACAACTTCCTAAGAGATTAGAGGTGAACTCCAAAGTCAAGGTACATCAGGGTCAGATTGCACCATACATCACTGTCTTAGCCAAAGTGGACTTAATGGAAGACGACCAAGGAGGAAACAAAACTGGAGCTTTTTGGGAGAGTCACATCAGCTCTATGTTCACAGATTCAAAAATGAAGCATACAAAAAAAAGAACATTGTACCCACTGTGGAACATGGAGGAGGCTCGGTTATATTTTGGGGCTGCTTTGCTGTATCTGGCACAGGGGTGTCTTGAATCTGTGTGGGGTACAATCAAATCTCAAGACTATCAAGGAGCAAAATGGCTGCCCGAAAAGCGGGGTCTCAGTCACAAGTCATGAGTCCTGCAACAGGATAGTGACCCAAAACACACAGTTAAAAACATCCAAGAATGACTAAGAGCAAAGCATTGTATTGTTCTGAAGTGGCCTTCTATGAGCCCTGATCTAAATCGTATTGAATATCTGTGAAAGGAGCTGAAACATGCACTCGGGAGAAGGCACCCTTCAAACCTGAGACAACTGGAGCAGTTTGCTCACGGGGAGTGGGCCAAAATACCTGTGGACAGGTGCAGTAGTCTCATTGAGATTTACAGAAATTGCTTGATTGCCTCAAAAGGTTGTGCAACAAAATATTAAGTTATGGGTACCATCATCTTTTATCCAGGTCAGTTTCATTAGTTTGTTTTATAAATTATTATGTTGAACCACAATTCAAAGTCAATGTCTGATTTTCATTAGCTAATGTCAGTAAAAAAATGTATTATTACTTTTGTCAGTTTCAAGTTATTTCAGTGACCCTTGCAGTTTTTATTTTCTTTAATGGAAGGCTACCAACAATTTTTTTCCACGCATGTAGATAGTTATAGGAGCGTGTAGACGGTTTCTGGTATTTAATTATTAATAACCCATCTTCAGGATAGGTTATCAATATCCTATCGGAGTGGGTATGACTCTCCGCACCCCCGTTGATCACCTCTGCTATTTTGCTTTGGCGCTAGGGTGAACCTGGGCCTGTGATGTTAGGTCCATTGGTCATATGGCCTTTGTGCAGCTCACCTCATTCAAGTGAATGGGATGGAGTTGCAATGCCAAACATGGACGCTATACAATGCATGGTGCTGTGCTTGGTATATTGTGAAGAGGCCACAGGGTAGTTGGACCCCACTGACGATCATATGCGGATGATATGGACGACAGATCATCAAAATTTAACTCCTGGAAAACCCCTAAAAAACTCTATCCTTGTTACCATATGCCAGTGGTGCCCAACTATTTTTCGTCTGAGGGCCGCACTAGACATGGTATAAATTTTACGGGCCAAAATCAGGTAGCTTTGCCAGAAAGAAATGCAAACACTGTGAGGGGGCACGTGTGAGCATTACTAAAATACATAATACGTAGGCCTTCAAATCTGCGTTTGGAGCCTCTGTTGCAGATTCTGTCGAAAGACCAGACAAAAAAGCCTTGTATGCAGCACTTTTGTGTCCGGGAAAGACAGGATCCCGAACCGAAACTGAACGGATCACACACATCATAGTCAGTGGACTCTGTTCACCTTCTTCCCTGTGGGGTGACAGGAGGAGGGGGGAGCAGGGTCATTAGTGGGGTGACAGGAGGAGGGGCGAGCAAAGCAGGGTCACTAGTGGGGGTGACAGGAGGAGGGGGGAGCAGGGTCACTAGTGGGGTGACGGGAGGAGGGGGAAGCAGGGTCACTAGTGGGGGTGACAGGAGGAGGGGGAGCAGGGTCATTAGTGGGGTGACAGGAGGAGGGGGAAGCAGGGTCACTAGTGGGGTGACAGGAGGAGGGAGATTAGGGTCACTAGTGGGGTGACAGGAGGAGGGAGAGCAGGGTCACTAGTGGGGTGACAGGAGGAGGGAGAGCAGGGTCACTAGTGAGGTGAACAGGAGGAGGGAAGAGCATGGTCACTGGTGGGGTGACAGGAGGAGGGGGCGTAGGATCACTGGTGGGGGGGGAGCAGGGTCACTAGTGGGGTGACAGGAGGAGGGGGGAGCAGGGTTACCGGGGGCCAGTCACATGAGTCCACGGCTACTTACCTCTCCAGTGGCTCTGTCATGTTTCCTACGGTCCTCGGGCAGTGCGCCCCGCTCTCCTTACAACAGCCACCCCTGGAGCCGGCCCCTCCTCCTTCCAGCTCCCGCCCGCTTCCCCTGCTGCAGGACCTGTATTGCTCTGGCGTGAGCTTATACCAACCAATAACAAAGCTCCCTGCTGAAAGGGGCTTTGCTATTGGTTATTTTTAGGCACAGGCAGCATCGCTGCGTTGCCTGTGCCGTTCACAGCACTTACTGCGCTGATGAATGTGGGGGAAAAGTCTAAGGCATATTGGTACGCCTTAGACTTTTTCCAGGGAGTCGCACCGGCCGCATGAAGCAGCTTCGTGGGCCGGATTTTGCCCGCAGGCCCTAGGTTGGGCATCACTGCCATATGCCAATGAAAAAACACTTACATTGATGCTTCATGAAGGTTAGACATAGACAGCGCTGGTTGACGCAAAGTTTGCTTCTCATCCAGAGGAGAGACATATGCAGGTTCTAGATCTTCATTGCAGAAAGTTAGATGCTCATCTGAAGCTAATCCAGACTGTTCAGGCAGAACAAATTCACTGGATGAATTCTGGGCGCTGTCATCATCAGAGTCCTCTTCTTCATGCTAAACAGAAAATATATGAGGTTTATCTTAGTGTGTCCTGTAGGCTATATTTCATGAGATGAAACACTGTTCCATAAAGAAGCAGCACATCACATTATCTACTACAACTTATAGTGGGCACCTTTGTGGCATTTTTTTTTTAAATGATTGCATTTTATTCATTTTGGGCTAAAAACATTTTTTCAATTGGTTTTTATTAAAAATGTTTAACAGTCCTTGTTCTACCTGTTTAAAGGGGTTGTCTCACTTCAGCAAATGGCATTTATCATGTAGAGAAAGTTAATACAAGGCACTTATTAATGTATTGTGATTGTCCATATTGCCTCCTTTTGCTGGTTTGATTAATTTTTCCATCACATTGCTCGTATCCAGGGGTTATGGCCACTATTGCAGACGAGATACGAGGTGGCCGGTATGGGAGCTGCTGCACATACGAGCCTATGCGTGCTTTCATGGTTCCGGCCATCAGAGAGTGCAAACACAGCCATTACTGGTGGATTGCAAGGCAGTCGTAACCCCGGGATATCAGCAGTGTATAATGTGATGGAAAAATGAATGAAGCCAGCAAAAGAGACAATATGGACAATCACAATACATTAGTAAGTGCCTGTATTTACTTGGTCTGCATGATGAATGCCATTGGATAAAGTGAGACAACCCTTTTAAGTTTCAGTCTACCCTCAGACTATCTAAAGACACCTGACAGGATATCTATCGATAGGTTACACGTAGGAAATAGGTCAGAAGAAAATTGAGAATTAACGTGCTTAATTAAGAAACTTGATACCTTTATTAATAAGTGGGTATGAGCAAGAGTGGTCGATATACTCAGATGCTCTGATATAAAAAAACAAAAACAAACCTCCTATTGTAGATAGGTGGTACAATAATGAATCACTATAGGAGCGGGGATAGTAGTGGGTGAGTCTATGGGAAAAAATACTCTCCCTAGACGACCCTATGGAACTATGTCCTGAAGCACAGGGATGTCCCCTGATGGTGGAGACACCCTGCCCCCGTACCTAAGCCTAGATGTGGCCCTAGTGATGCCCTACTTAGCAAAGCTGGATCGGGAAATATTAATCCAGTGAAAAAAACCAAAAAGAATAAGTCTAATATAAATGATATGAAGACACAATCCCAACGCGTTTCGGCTGCATACAGAAGCTCATCAGGAGGTGATGACAGTGTAGTAAACGTAGGGAATAAAGAAAGCAATTTTTTTTTTTAAAAGATAGTGCTTAGAAGAATGAGATGGTACTTAGCTCCTTAGCATACTTGATGGTGCTGTATATACAGATATGTACCTCTTGTCCGTATGTATGATGAACTCAGACAGAGGGGGGCCCTGTATAAAGTACAGCTGGTATGCTGGGAGGCTGGATCTTGCTTTCAATTTCATACTAAACTTGTCAGGTTGCTGCTCTGATGGATCAATGTACAGACCTTGTCTCTTAATCTCTGACAACTCATAAACACTCATTATAGCTAAATTCATATCAAACTGATAAAAATATGGCTTTGTCTGGAGTTCAGTGATACAAGGACGTACATTAAGCTATCAGAGCAGCAACCTGATGATTTCAGTGTGAAACCGAAAGCTTTGCAGATAAACTGAAACTTCACCATGTAGAGCAAAAACTGTTGAATAAAATAAAAAAATGCAAACTGAAAAAATATTTTACCCCAAAATGAGTAAAAATTCCCCCAAAATGTGTTTATAGCCTTTAAGGTACATAGTTTTTTTCGTGCAATAGGGACACAAGGTCACCTCAATTTACTTTTTACTTTGGCTCCAAGTTGTAATTATAATTTTTGGTGTAATAAGGAGACAAAAAAGCAATGAGGAGCAGAGAGCTGCTATACTTGTTAGGGTTTTAAAATATATCCAGAAAATGATTTCCCTATAATGTCTGAGACACAGATCAGAACTACAGATGTAGCAGGGTTAATACACAAACTCTTAACTCAAATTCCTTAACTAATTGCGTTATCTTGAAACAAAGGCTATTGAAAAGCAATTGAAGGTATTTGCTTAACGCATTTAGTTTAGATAACACGTTTCATAAAGCATGTGTGTTAACTCTACTACATCTGTAGTATACAGAGTGTTAGCTGAAATAATGCTAAGCCTGTGCACTGTTATACACTGACAGCTTCCGAATCTCTTAATCAAGGGACTCGGAGTATGTGTAAAAGGGAGATCAAGGTTGATTATTTTTAGGTACAAGGACCTGGAGGACGCCTGTAAAGAAAGTAATGTCACTCCAAAATGATCTACAGTATACACACACACACACAAAGAATAACATGTCTGGACAGAAAGAACCTTACAATTGTAGGAATCAAGGATGCGGTGGATAATAACTGCTTTATAATCCGATATCTGTCATAGAGCGGTTTCATTAAGCTTCTCTCCTGCTTTGTAACCTAAAATAGCAAACACACTGTCATGTAATATGCCGTATAAGAGAACACTACAGTTTTGACTTGGCTGACAAATACATTGGAACTAATTGGGTATAATACTGGATACAAATAAGCAATACATAAATGACATTTCACCAAATATGACAACACAAAGTTTAGCATCAAATAGTAGAGAGATATACTCCAACATCACATGTAAATCACCATTCCCCTGCCTGAGTCATCTAATCACATATAACTATATAATAAGGGGTTAGCATTGCTGAACATTAGGTGAGAACATTGCTGTATGTTAGCTGTTAACATTGCTGTATATTAGTTGTTATTTTCCAAAATAATAGGGAAAAATTACAGCACTCAAGGTGAACTATTAAAAATCATTATTTATTGAAAAAAATCCAATAAAAATAAATAACATCCTGACTATAGCGGAGTGAACATGCGCCTGGTGTGAGTTCCCGCCACGAGACTACCAGCAAGAGGCTACTCTCCCTCCTGGCGGTACTTTTGGAGCTTCAATGGTCCGGAAGAGGAAAGGCTCCACGGCTGGCCGCTCAACATGGTCCCGTATCTCAGCCGCAGCGGCATCCCGCATTTCTTTGCTGAAGGTGCACAGGACGGGCCACTGCTAGTCTCAGAGGCCCCTCTTTCCACTCAGGCAAACAAGCGGCGGCTGCCATCTTGTGCAACGGCCATAGAGCCTCAGGCCTCTATGTACCATCACTCAGCGCAGTCTCCTGCTGCACCAGTCCTACCTCTGATGCCACTGTAACGATCAGTGTGGGGGGGAAACTCCATACTGAACACGGGAGGGAAGGGGAACTGGGCCTAGAAACTAGGGAAAAAAACAGGTCACTTCGTAGACAACTTAGGATAGACAGTTATGGTGGCTCACTTCTAGTAGTAAAATGGCGGCGGTGCTCAGTCCGGTAAAGCTAACCCAAAGCTTCGGAGATAGTGGAGTAAATAGAATAAATGGACGGCACTCACAACAAATGGGGTCTATGGATACTATTTATTAGATAGGTTGTAAAAATAGGGTTATTAAAAATACCAGATGGTAGTAAACATGTGGTTTTATATTTATTCTTTAAAATATATGATTTTGTTAAAAGTTAGGATGTGCGCACTCCTTAAAAGGGATAGGTGAATAAATAAATAAATGAATAAGTATATGTTTATGTCCATATAAAAGAATAAGTATTAGTTTATGTCCATATAAAAGTTCATATAATCAAAGAATGTCATATAATCAAAAATATAAAAAAGTATGAAAAATATATAAAAGTCACGAAAAAAGGTAGTTCATGTGGGTCGTTGGGCGATCCAGATATTGGCCGCTCTGAATTCAGGGTAGTTGATGATCCCTTGTAGCAATCGATGGTTATAAATAGTTGTAAATATAAGTATATGTTATTAATGGCTTCTGAAAGTCTGTGCTCTCCAGGAGCTTCGACTTCTATTTAGGCCAGATCACAACCTGAAAGGCAAAGATCTCACAATGGGTACGTTACCACTCCTGTGCAGGATCTTCCTGGATCTTTCTGTGGCCGTCGGGGTGGTAGGTGGCGTCCTCCTTGCTGCGCGCGTGATTTCCACGAGTTCAGCCGCCACGATCCTCCTTCCGGTGACGTCACTTCCGGGTAGTGGTGTGATTTATCGCGGTCGGCGTGTCACCTGTTTGGATCACCGCGGTCGGCGTGCCACGTGTTCGAATGAGCGGGCTCTTTGAAAAATGGCGGGTTCTTTGTGTATTCCGCAATCCTTTAGTTCCGCAATCTTTTTAGTTGTTGTAAAGTATATTGGCCAATATAGTAGTGAATATGGGACTCATGGCTGCTCTCTCCCCATACGCGTTTCAGAGCTACCAGCTACTTCTTCAGTGGGTGTGAGTGTCCATAGTCCCTTGCCCATATATATTCTCTTATCTTGATTGATTAATTGGTTGATTGAGAGGAGGAGATTGTGAACTCCTCTTCGGGTTTTGGTAAATTGTGGACTGGATTCAGATGAATTAGTTATTAAATCGAAAAAATATGTAAAAATATAAAATATATAATATAAAGTAAAATAGGGTGTATGGATAGGGTGAATAAATAGTGGGAAATAAATTATATATAAATGAATAGATAAATAAATATATAAATATTTTAATGGGTAACATGATTGATTAGAAAAATTGTGGTTTAGGGGTAATAGATAATATAGTATTAATATTATATATCTAAATATGTATATTTATCTGTTTCTTCAATCAGTTGAGCTACTGGAAATGTGCGTACTCTATTACTAAACGTATTTTGATCTTGATAGGTGTGTGTTTTCTACTTATCGTCGGTTAGGGTGAGAGGTCACCCGGGAAGGCGGGGTCAAGGTGCTGGTAGACAGCCGGACTCTTGACTCTGCGTCGACAGGGGACATCCCACCCATGTGTTGGCAGAGGTCAAAGGTCGTTGTGATGTCTTAAAAGAGTTGAAAGTCATCCTAATGTCACAGAAAACCAAATAGTTCCATTTCAGCATTAAGGCCTTTCATTGTGCCATTGACATTGTGTCAAATTCAAAAATTCTTCTTGATTCTATCCTTGACATGTGTTCTATATGATTTCCACCTCTCCAATGTCGTTTTATTCTTTCAAAGGCCATAAAGGTCAATAATGAGGGGTCACTATTATGATGTTCTTTGAAGTGTTTCGATACTGTATGTAACTCCTATCCCTTTGTGATATTTGTCATATGCTCCAAGATTCTTGTTTTGAAAAGTCTTTTGGTCCTGCCTACGTACTGTTAAGTAGAAAACACACACCTATCAAGATCAAAATACGTTTAGTAATAGAGTACGCACATTTCCAGTAGCTCAACTGATTGAAGAAACAGATAAATATACATTTTTAGATATATAATATTAATACTATATTATCTATTACCCCTAAACCACAATTTTTCTAATCATTCATGTTACTTATTAAAATATTTATCTATTTATTTATCTATTCATTTATATATAATTTATTTCCCACTATTTATTCACCCTATCTATACACCCTATTTTACTTTATATTTTATATTATATATTTTACATATTTTTTCGATTTAATAACGAATTCATCTGAATCCAGACCACAGTTTACCAAAACCTGGAGAGGAGTTCACAATCCCCTCCTGTCAATCAACCAATTAATCAATCAAGATAAGAGAATATATATGGGCAAGGGACTATGGCCACTCACACCCACTGAAGAAGGAGCTGGTAGCTCTGAAACGCGTATGGGGAGAGAGCAGCCATAAGTCCCATATTCACTACTATATTGGCCAATATACTCTACAACAACTAAAAAGACTGCGGAACTAAAGGATTGCGGAATACACAAAGAACCTGCCAGTTTTCAAAGAGTTCCATTCGAACACGTGGCACGCCGACCGCGGTGATCCGAACACGTGACACGCCGACCGCAATAAATCACACCACTACTTGGAAGTGACGTCACCGGAAGGAGGATCGCGGCTGCTGAACTCGTGGAAATTACGCGCGCAGCAGGGAGGACGCCACCTACCACCCCAACGGCCGCAGAAAGACACAGGAAGATCCTGCACAGGAGTGGTAACGTACCCCTTGTGGGATCTTTGCCTTTCAGGTTGTGATCCGGCCTAAATACAAGTCGAAGCTCCTATGGAGAGCACAGACTTTCAGAAGCCATTAATAACTTATACTATTTATAACCATCTATTGCTACAAGGGATCATCAACTACCCTGCATTCAGAGCGGCCATTATCTGGATCGCCCAATGACCCACATGAACTACCTTTTTTCGTGACTTTTATATATTTTTCATATATGTTTTTCATATTTTTGATTATATGACATTTTTTGATTATATGAACTTTTATATGGACATAAACTAATACTTATTCTTTTATATGGACATAAACGTATACTTATTCATTTATTCACCTATCCCTTTAAGGAGTGCGCACATCCTAACTTTTAACAAAATCATATATTTTAAAGAATAAATATAAAACCACATGTTTACTACCATCTGGTACTTTTAATAACCCTATTTTTAAACCTATCTAATAAATAGTATCCATAGACCCCATTTGTTGTGAGTGCCGTCCATTTATTCTATTTACTCCACCTCCTAGACAACCCTAATCCGGGCCCTAACTATCTATCAATATGAATAAACCCTGAAGGTAGGAATATTCATATGCAGTATACCTAGGCCTAAATATCCTTATAAGGCCCTGGAAAAGGTTAGGACCAGAGACAACCCATTCCTCCCCAGATGGACGAATGGAAATCTCTGTCTCAGGCCCAGATACAAACAACAGGGACTATAACAAACACAAACAAATGCAACACTTAACTTCTGTACAGACGGACGAGCAGGAACACCAGAGACAAACTCACACCAGCTCAGCCAAACCCAAATGAAGCTATCTACCACATAAACAGAAGGGTGGGGTCAGACTATAAAGGGTAGAAGTGATGACCACTGAGCAACAGTTGAGAAAATGGAAGTGGTCATTAACCCTATCAACACTGACTCAAGAGAAATTAAGGAGGCTGTTAGAGTCCTCCACACTCAGCCGATCTCCTTGATTTCCTGACATCAGTCACCTGAGGGACCGTGACAGCCACCCTCGCAGGACGAGGTTGCATGGGATTGGAGAGAGAGTATGTGAGACAGCACCCGACTAAACAAGAAATTGAGCAATTTATTGTACGCCTGGAGACATCTTACAAACAAGAACTACACACAATCTTCAGTAATTTACAAATCATAGAGGAAAGGGTGGAAGATGTGGCCTCTCACCAGGCTGAGTTGACAGCAAGAATGGATGATCTAGAAAATAAAGGGGACACTAGAGATCAACATATCAGCCAACTATATCGTCTCCATGAGGATACCAAAAATCGTAGCAGAAGAAACATTAGGATTAGAGGCCTTCCGGAGTCTGTATCCACTGCAGATGGTGTCCACCTTACAGGACTTTTTTAGGAAAATCCTGGACAGATCTATCTCAGATGATTTAGAAATTGATAGAGCGCATAGAGCATTGGTGCCTCCTAATCCTGATGCATCCAAGCCGAGAGACGTCATTTGTCGGTTGCATTATTACTCCGTGAAGGAGGAAATTATGCGGAAAGTGCGCAACCAACCTAGTATTGAATATGCTGGTGCTTGCATTTCTTTATTGCAAGATCTGTCACACACCACTCTTATGCAAAGGAAAGCATTGCGCCCTTTGTTGGACTGCCTTAGGGATTCAATATATGTGGGGTTACACCTTTCAACTGGTGGTTCGACGTAATGGCAAGCGCTATAAGTTAAGAGATCCATCTGAATTGGCGGACTTTGTTGCGGCTCTTGGTCTACCCGAGATTTCTCTTCCAGAGTGGCACACCATTCCTCCTCTGCCTTCCCGTTTCTCGGTCTGGAAGGCGAATAGAGAATAGAGCTGGACCGCGAAGGCTGTCTACTACTATGGGGCAACCAACCTGATCACTACAAGTTCAGAAGGACACTTCTGAATCCGTGGCATTCCTTTGTCACCAATATATTGCTGACTCTTTATTAGGCATCTGTGCTTGATTGTTCAGGGGCTCTTCTAAAGTTATGTTGGAGATCCATGCGTTATCCCCCTTCTCAGATGTAAATTTTTTGCTTTACACTACATTAAGGGTAGTTGAGGGATATATGGAAGTTCTATAGAGTGAATTTGTGAAGATGTGTTCTGGTATCCGCATTTCTCACCTTTATCTACATCATAATTATTGACCAGTCCGGTTTAGACTATTATTAGTAATCTCGTGGCAGCTTCCTCATCTGCTGTTGTTAGACCGACCCCATTTAGATAACGTTCCACATTATTCGCCTCATTTCCGAGGTTTTATTTAGGGTATACCAGAGTATACTCCTTATAGTCTACTAATACACCATTTTCTAGTTTTGGTTTTATAAAGGGTTATTTTTTTTCCCTTTTCTCTCTTTCTCTCTCCCTCTTCCTTCCTCTTTCCCCTGGTGTCTCTTGTTTCACAGCTACTAGTCACAATATTTGAATATGGTCACTCCAGGTACTGTTAAGTTAGTCTCTCTAAATGTCAGGGGGTTTAATGTCCCAGAGAAGAGATCTAAGATATTATCTACTCTACAAAAAGATAAAGCTCAGATAGTATTATTGCAGGAGACGCACTTTAAAACCAACCATGTTCCTCATATCCGCTCTAAAAGCTATAATACTTGGTTTCATAGCACAAATTCAGAATCCAAATCTAAAGGTGTTTCCATCGCTTTACACAAATCCTTTCCTTGCTCTGTTATAGATTCTCGAGTGTGCCAGAAAGGCAGATATGTCTTCGTCAAGCTGACAGTCCATGGGAGAACATACACGATTGGTAATGTATATTTACCAAATTCAGGACAGGATAAGGCATTCGCTGCTATACTGTCAAAATTGGACTCCTTTATAGAGGGTGTACTCCTTCTAGGTGGGGACTTCAATATGATATTGGATCCAAGAGTTGACACTTCCTTGGGCAGGTCTCTTATACCATCCTCAACGATCTCTAGGGGATTATATATACTATTCACCGTCTCACCAATCATATAGTAGGATAGACATATTCATCATATCTGATCATACTCTTAGGCTGAGTTCACACGGGCGAGATTTCCGCGCGGGTGCAATGCGGTAGGTGAACGCATTGCAACCGCACTGAATCCGGCACCATTCATTTCAATGGGGCTGTGTACATGAGCGTTTTTTTTCACGCATTACTTCTGCAATGCTTTAAAATCGCAGCATGCTCTATATTCTGCGTTTGTAACGCAGGACAGGCCCCATAGAAGTGAATGGGGCTGCGTGAAAAACGCATTGCATCCGCAAGCAAGTGCGGGTGCGATGCGTTTTTCACTGATGGTTGCTAAGAGATGTTGTTTGTAAACCTTCAGTTTTTTTATCACGCGCGTGAAAAACGCATCAAAACGCATTGCACCCGCGCGGAAAAAAACTGAACAACTAAACGCAATTGCAGACAAAACTGACTGAACTTGCTTGCGAAATAGTGCGAGTTTCACTGAACGCACCCTGAACGCATCCTGAGCCAATCCGTCACGCCCGTGTGAACCCAGCCTAACTCTCCAACCTATAGCTAACATAGGCTCAGCTTTGTGGTCTGATCATGCACCCATATCCCTCACTCTCAAACTACCCGATCTGGTGGCTAGAGAATAGACATGGCGCCTTAATGAGGCCTTGTTGAAGGATGTTGTCTGCAGACAGGCCAGACTGAAAAAGGAAAGGGAAGCGCATATTACTACATTGTTGGCTCGCTTACGAGGGTTAGATTCTTTGCACAAACAATCTCCTACCCCAGCTCTCCTGGCTGAATTAACAGCATTAAGAAATAGTTTAAAGGAAGCTATAGATAAAAGATTTAACCTCTCTAAGGAGCATTTTCACAGTTTTTTATACAACGCTAATAAATGCGCTTGCGTGCTCGCTAAGCTATTACATCCTAGATTCACACATACTTATATCACACATACTTATATTAAAGACATTAGGGGACAGACCGTATATCATCCCTCCTATATTGCAGAAGTGTTCCGTACATATTACGACTCAACAAGACTATATGCCCCAACAAGATCTGGAAGCTCGCATAACTACTTATGTGAACGAGATGGCACTGCCCAGTGTGCCGATAGAGCAGAGCACAGAATTAGATCTACCATTCACAGAATCTGAATTACGGACAGTAGTCTTTTCACTTAAGGGAGGGAAAAAAAGTCTGGGGCCGGACGGCTTTACAGCCACATTCTTCAAGCAATTTCATGATTTACTTCTCCCCTTCCTCACTAGAGTATTTAATAGTATTTCGCCAACATGCCCCTTTCCCAAACAATCCTTAGAAGCCCACATAGTGGTATTACCCAAACCTAATAAAGACACCACTGTCTGTGGAAATTACAGACCGATATCCTTGATAAATTGCGACATCAAGATTTTCTCAAAAGTTCTGGTAATTTTCTTCCTGATGTTATTAATATGGATAAGGTAGGATTCGTACAAGGCAGAGAAGCAAGAGACAACACCATCCGCATATCTCATGCCCAGAAAAAGCAACTCCCCATGTGTCTGATGTCGGTGGACGCGGAAAAAGCATTTGACCGGGTACATTGGCAATTTATGTTGGCATCCTTGCGACAGGTTGGCTTGGGCAGGAGATACGTAGATATGGTGGCAGCTCTATACACACACCCTTCGGCACGTGTTCGGACTAATGGTATGCTGGCACACTCATTTGAGATGCATAACGGCATGCGCCAGGGGTGCTCTCTTTCCCCGCTCCTTTATGTATTATCGATGGAACACTTAGCCATGGCACTTAGGAATAACCCTGACATTAGGGGAGTTGAGGTTAGGATTCAGAACCACAAGCCCGAGCTTTATGCAGACGATCTCCTCCTTTATATGACTTCTCCCCATATCTCCATACCATCTATACTTCAGGAATTTGACAGGTTTGGTCATCTTAGTAACTTTAAGGTGAACCTCCCTAAAACAGAATTATTGAATGTCTCCCTTGCCCGAACAGAGGCTTTCGCTATCCAAAGCAATTTTTCTTTCCATTGGAAAGAACAAAGTCTGACACACATAGGCATTCAAATTCCGGCACAACTACATTTACTATTCCCCTTGAATTACTTGCCACTGCAGAGGAGGACTATGGAGGACCTACGGCTGTATAAGCTAAAAACATCTGTCATGGTTTGGTCGTATAAACACTGTTAAAATGAATATACTTCCGAGATTCCTTTATCTTTTCCAGACTATACCCATTCACGTTCTGCAGAGTTATTCTTTGACTATACAAAAGGCCCTCACCAGTTTCATATGGCATAGCAGTAGGCCTAGATTAAATAAGCGTGTTCTAACTAAGCATAATCCCTAGGAAGATTTGGCCTCCCAGATTTTCATATTTATCACAATGCAGCAGTACTATCTAGGATATTAGATTGGATGCATAAGGGTTCACAGAAGTTGTGGGTCTCCTTGGAACAATCTCTGTCGCCATTGTCTCTTAAAGCCGCACCTTGGGTCTCCTTGGGAGACAGACCATCCAGATTGGATTGGCCATATCTTGTGAGGCATGTCTTGGCAGTCTGGAATCATTGGATCTTAAGATCACAGATTTCGCACAGACCTGGGCCCAGGACCCCATTACATTGTAACCCAGCCTTTAGTCCGGGATTAGATCCCTCATCGTTCCTGATTAAAACGGTGTACAACGGTTTTCTGAGAATAAGGGATGTCTTCACAGCGGGGAAGCCGATTTCATTTGAAGAACGAATTCTGCCTTTTGTCTGGTCTCATGGTTATGGTACGCACAGTTACGTTCCTTTTTTGGAGCCATGTTCCCCGACAACGTGAATGACCCTCTTAAGGGGTTTGATAGGATGTACCTGCAAACAGGGGATGGAAGGGGTATTTGTCCGCATTGCGTAATGTTCTCCTAGACTTGTGCAGCGCGGACAAGGCCCCATTCTTTGATAAGTGGGAATATGATTTACAGATTCAATTCACGGAGATGGAGGTCCTCAAAATATGTACGTTCTCCCATGGAATTTCGTTGGCGGCACAAGCTAAAGAGAAGAATTACAAAATTCTCTCTAGATGGTACTATTGTCCAACTACATTACATCACGTTTCCTTCAGTGCCCGATTTGCGTTGGCGATGTGAGAAGGAGAAGGGCTCCCTACTACACATTTGGTGGAGGTGCCCTGTAATTCACTCCTTTTGGTATCGAGTATTACAAATATATACTAAATATTCTGGCAAGTCGATTCCAAATACTCCTCAGGTAACCCTACTCTCTCTTATACCGGGTTCTTTGGCTCAGGTTAAGGGGGTTCTACTGGCATTTTCTGTCTGCAGCGAGAATGGTAATCCCTAGACATTGGAATAGTGGGTTATGGAGCTTCGATACATTTTATGTATGGAAGAGTTGATGTGTAAAGTTTCATTATATTATATGCAATTGATGAAGTCACAGTGAAAACCAGGAACCCCCCTCCCCCCACAGATTATTTACAGCGCGACAGCACATACATCCAGATGAAGTACTGAAGACCTCCTCCAGGTCTGTCCTCTCCATCAAGACCTCCTCCAGGTCTGCCCTCTCCATCAAGACCTCCTCCAGGTCTGTCCTCTCCGGCTCTTATCAGCCATGTTAACAATTCCCTGAACAAATTTGTATGGACTTACAAATGATGAATGCAAGGCGGCAGAAGGCCAGCTGGACAGACACCGGCTGAAAATAAGATTATTCAGACATTGATATGAAACATCCATCACCGGCTCAATTTCAAACCAGGGGAGCATTTTACACCTGAGTGACAATATTTGGGTTCTGCTGAGAATATTCACCCTTTGAGGGTATGTTCACACTGTGCAGTTTTGCCATGTTTTTTGCTACGGTTCTGCAGCTATTGGCTGACTGTGTTGTAGAAATCGGTTGCTTTTATATGTTATGCAAATGGAGGCTTCGGTGCACTGAGGGGCGTGGCCAGCAGTTGAAAGCTGAGGTACAGTGATGGGCAAGGCCTCACCTCTCACATTTGAATCCCATATTTACATTTAAAAAATGTTTTTTTTCTTGGGAACGCCACAAAGCTAATATTTGAATCACCAGGATCTACCTAATCACAGACTCTTCACAATGCATTCAGTATCTTGCAGCAGCGAGGTTTATGTATAATTTAGAGGATATAATTACACAACTGGCAAGATCAATAAGTCAACTAACAAACAGGAAGACGATGAGCACTATCCCTCCTACAACATCCAACAAGACATTGTGAGAAGATTGGAACAAACAGACTGCTAAGCCATTACAGCTCTGAAACTAAGATACTTACTGGGCGTCCATGAATATTCTCAAAATACAGTAGACATTTCTGGAGACTCATTTTTTCAAGATTCATTTGCTTTTTTGTCATATCCTAGTTAAAAAAGTTATTGGTTAAGTTAGGAAGGATACTAAAAGATAAATTTCAGAGAATTTTAAAAAGGGTTGTGCAAGAATAGGGGGTTGTGCAAGCTGCCCCCCCTGCTCCTTCTCCTCCAAGCCTGCAGTGCTTGGAGGGGCTCCCTCATTGTAAACATCCTGTTTCATATCGCCGCAGCCAATCACTGGCCACGGAGGAGACATTTTCCAATTCCATCATGTGACCATTTGTCATAACGTAAGGTCAGCCAGTCACTGTTGTGGCCAGTGATTGGATGTTTTTAGTGAGGGAGCCCCGAAGAGCATTGCTGGCCTGGAGGAGAAAGAGCGGGGAGCTGGTGTCGGGAAGCAAGCAAGTAAGCTTTCCAAGTGTGCCAACCCCGCCGCCCCCCTCCCCCCATTCCTGCACAACCCCTCTAAGGTTGTAGAACAGCAAATACTCTGCTATCGATTGGCTTGTTCACACATATGTGTTTGATGTAGAACACAGCCAGGCATATCGCCCAGAATTCCTTCCTTTGATCTCACAATTTCAGTTCTGTGGTATCATTTCTCTCTCCTGTAACTAATGGAGTCCACAAGAGAGCATTTAGAGAAGACAGGTGATATCATAAGGCTATTGTTCCTGTGACTGGAGGGATACCAGACATCTCCACGGCAGAAGATGGATGTGTGAACAAGTGTTTATATTGGCTAAGACTTTAATAAAGTAACAAGAACTTTTAGCAATAGGTTTTGGTCCTGGCTAACTCTGTTCTCAAGATAGATAATTAGCTATAGTATTGACTATATTTATATTGTTACTTCTGAAGATAAGGACCACCTATTGATTATGCATCTGTGCATCTTTAAAAGAGCTTAAAAAAGTCACTGGAAAGTGGCCGTGAGGTGGTTGGTGTATTATTTCGTATTATTCTGCTGGTACAATATCATTTAAACAAGTTTACAACCGTGGAATTCCATATCCGTCCCTAGGATATGCCATTACTAAGTTATCACTGGAGGTCCAATCTCTGGGACCTCTGCCAATCCCAAGAATGATAGGGCAGCAGCCCCTCTGATAATTGCTCTGAACAGTGCACATCCTGTCCACCTGCTGTACATGTAGCAAAGGTCTGTTCATGTTAATGGGGCTGAGTTGCATGTTACTCTACAGAGTGTGACATGGACCATTACGGTGCATGGAAACTCTGTTAAGGAACAGCAGTAGTTAATTAACATAGTAGTTCCTTCATTCTGAAGACTGGGGTCGTGGCACTGATATCTAATGTTAGGTACTGGAGAAAAATGGGATTCACTAACTTTGCATAAAGCAATAGTACAGTTGAAGTTAAGAAACTTTGTAGTATATCTAATCAGAGAAAAATGCATGTTTTTTCCCTCCAGTAGCTCATTTCTCCACACCCCATCCCCATTAGGGTTTTTTTTGGGCACCATATACTCTGATCCTTTAGGGAGCTGACAGTCCGTCTGATCTCTCATTATAGACTTCTCAGAGAATGTTAGTTTAGGTAGGTAGGAAAGAGGCAATTTTCTCTGATAAGATATATTACAAAGTTTAAGATATTCGGCAGTACTAATGAATTACAGTAAGCAAAGTTTGTTAAAAAGGTTAGTCACTATTTAAATACAGAAGTTTCATACTCCCTAATCTTTTCTGGCAGGACGTCCATAGCCATGCCAGATAAAAATTATTTATTCTGTAGATCGTTAACTTTAACAAACATACAATTGTGGATGTGAAATAAAAAAATCAACAGGTCAAAACCACTATGACACAAACTACCACCTACCTTGACATTCTCAGGAAGGTTGAGCAGCTGTCTCTTCTCCTTTAGCCTCTTCCATACAGTTTCAACTGTTTCCTCTACAGATGACATTGGTGAATTGGTGATGTCATGCTGTTCCACCACAATGGATGCCACCGGCCTTTCTTCATAGGGTTTACTTAGTGTGGCTCTTGGCACATTTTGGTCTTCAGACAATTTTAGCTTTAACTCTAAAATAAAGGCATATTGTATTTTATGCAGTGTAAAATAGAATGTAATGTTATCTATTTAAGCATTAAAAGGTAATTTCCTCTTACTTTTGTAATTTTACTTACACCAAATGAAGCAATTCAAGAGAATCCACAATGAGAAATATATACGTAGATCAAAGCATCAGAAAACCTTTCGTTTTAAATCATGTTCAAAGATATATATGGGACATTAACTATTTAGCTATCTAAATATCTATCTGGATGTGCAACGGGTGCCTCACCTCAGGGCCTCTATATCGCGTCCCAGGTGTAGTAGGAAGGCCGAGTGGTGTAATGCGGCCTAAATGTCTCTTTATGTGTCACGGTGCTCCTACCTGGATACTGCTGGACCCCAGACTTTGGCTCCGAAGCAAATAATAGGGGGAATAATTGAGGGATTGGAAAGAATAACTTGAGTCCAGACCTTGAGATGAAGTTCAATGGCCGCTTTACTTTGAATAAATGTTTCTTCAAACAGTTTACAGGCTTTGTCATTAAACTGGCAGGCAAACTCAACTCTGCTCTATCCTTCTCTCATTCTGCTGTACGGACAAGCTGACTTGATAACTTGGCTTCTTCTTTATGCTGCACTTCACTTTTTAGCCGGACTTATCCTTGGCCAAGGAATAGGTTAGAATACTGGCAACTCCAACATGGAGTATCAACCAGCACAAACCAGAACTGCCCCACCTCCTTCTGGTAGCAAGCAGGACTGGCCCACTTCTGCCTAAAGGGGGAGAATGGAATGGGGAGTTCCATTCTAAGATAGCTTTGCCAGAAACGCTGCCACCTGCTGGTGAACCAGTAACATTACATGAAAATAACAGTTGCATAAAGATTAGGAATGCACAGTGTGGAGGACCTGGACAACAACACATAAGATGACATTATATTAGCCCATTAGAGATGGTAGCAGTGTGCAGTAGTGGTAACACCACCCTGGGGTGTTACAGATGTCCATGTGATTACGTGGATATTTTGAGCATGATTGAGCAGGGTTCTCTCTACTTCTGTTCATGTTTATTGTACTTGTTTATCTGCATAGATCACCTATGTTTTCTGCCAGTTAAAATAGTGACACAGATAGTGACATGTATCCCTTTTGTCTAATAGTTTTTTTTTCTGATTGCAAATTTCATTCTAACTTTTGTTCTTTTTCCTTGAAATGATTATGGGGGCAGCCATCTTGCCTGAGCTGTTGCTAACAGCATTTAAAGATATGTGTTACAGCCTCCACAAAGTACCATAGATACAATAGACTGGAGGGGACGTTCTATGGGAGAGTTTATTAGACATGTTCTGTGACCTGTGCAGAGGTCATTGTACAAGCAGTAGATACGTTTTGACCTTCACCTACTGTGAATGGTGGATCCTGTGTTATCTATATACGAAGGTGATATCTATCATTGTAATCCTTTCTGTGATGATAATGAGATAACTGCAAAAAAATGATCAGTACAGATCAAAGGTGGACCTGTTATTAGGCATAGTGGTCAGTGTGCAAACTGCAGGATTTTGAATTTCATTTGAATATAGATAGTGTTTTGGAAAATTAGAAATTGATTTAAACAATAGGTCATTTTCTGACGACACATTTTCTTTAAACCCCTGCTGCATTTACAGCGTCCCAGAATAAATGGCGCTTTAAAATAAATCATAATAATTATGTGTTCTTGCATAGCAAGAACACATAATGTTATCTCACATATATATTATTCTTATTATGTGTTCTTGCATAGCAAGACCACATACTGTTATCTCACATATATATTCTTATTCTTATTATAGCCAAATTTGCCACCCTAACTCCTCCCACAGTTTTTACACTACATAGACAAAAATTTACCAAAACGTGCAGATTGTGCCCGATCGGATTGCTATTACTTTGTGGAGCGATCCCACCCCCGGGGCCCCCGTGGCGGGCCCCGGAAGCCCCCTTTTTTCCCATAGACTTTGACAGGGTAAATTTTCAAATCGCTCCCACTCGCCAGGCTTTGAGGCTAAAGTCACCAAACTTGGGTCACTTAGTCATGGGCTCAACCCGAAAATTTTTGGCACATTTCGGGGACCCCAAAATGTAGGCGGGGCCACACAGAACCAATCAAAATCTCCCCATTGACTATAATGAGACCTTCAAATCGCTACTCCTCCCACATTTTTAGGAGTACAAATTCCAAACTTTGCAGACTTGGTCGGCACCCACCCGAGTACCTTGCTTGTGCTTTGTTACCCGATCCCACCCTCCGGGCCCCTGGGACAGGGCCCCCAAAATCCAAGTTTTTCCCATTGACTTTGACAGGGAAAATTTTCAAATCGCTCCCAGTCGCACAGATTTTAAACTAAAGTCACCAAACTTGGGTCACTTAGTCATGGGGTCAACGCGCAATTTGTTAGCACATTTCGGAGACCCGAAAATTTGGGCGGGGCCACACAGAACCAATCAAATTCTCCCCATTGACTACAATGAGACGTTCAAATTGCTACTCCTCCCACAGATTTAGGAGTATAAATACCGAACTTTGCACTCTTGGTCGGCACATACCCGAGTATCTTGCTTGTGCTTTGTTAACCGATCCCACCCTCCGGGCCCCTGGGGCGGGCCCCCGAAAACCTCTTTTTTTCTCCCATAGAGTTTTATTGGAAAAATGCAAATGTTTGTCACTCATACAGCTTCGGAGTGAAACTCACCAAACTTGGGTCACTCAGTCATGGGGTCAACCTGGAAATTTCTGTCACATTTTGGGGACATTAAAAAGTGGGCGGAGCTACAAACAACCAATCAGATTTTCCCTATTGACTTCAATAAGAAACCTTTAAATTGCTGTCATTCTCACAGTATTTAAGCCAGAATACCCAAACTAGGCACCGTAGGTCATTGGGTGACTGGATTCAAAAAATAATGAAAAAGTGGGCGGAGTCTACAACGGCCAATCAAATTTCAGCCATTTGTTTAAATGGGAAAAATTCAAACTGCCGCTGCTCTTAGACTGTTAATGGCAGGCTCCCCAAACTTGGTACAGTTGGACAATTTAGGATTAGGATTAAAATTTTGAAAAGTGGGCGGGGCCAAAAACAACCAATCAGATTTCTTTCATTGATTTCAATATGGAAAAAAAAAAATTCAGAAAATTGAAAAATGCTGCCATGATTGATGTCAGGGGCTTCAAATCGCTGAAATCAGGTGATAGATTACTTTGGATTCAAAAATTTAAAAAGTGGGCAGAGACAACAACAACAAATCAGATTTTCCCTATTGACTTCAATGAGAAACTTTTAAATTGCTGTCATTCTCACAGTATTTAAGCCAGAATACCCAAACTTGGCACCGTAGGTCATTGGGTGACTGGATTCAAAAAATAATGAAAAAGTGGGCGGAGTCTACAACGGCCAATCAAATTTCAGCCATTTGTTTAAATGGGAAAAATTCAAACTGCCGCTGCTCTTAGACTGTTAATGGCAGGTTTCCCAAACTTGGTACAGTTGGACAATTTAGGATTAGGATTAAAATTTTGAAAAGTGGGCGGGGCCAAAAACAACCAATCAGATTTCTTTCATTGATTTCAATATGGAAAAAAAAAAATTCAGAAAATTGAAAAATGCTGCCATGATTGATGTCAGGGGCTTCAAATCGCTGAGATCAGGTCATAGATTACTTTGGATTCAAAAAATTTAAAAGTGGGCGGAGCCAACAACAACAAATCAGATTTTCCCTATTAACTTTAATGAGAAACCTTTAAATTGCTGTCATTCTCACAGTATTTAAGCCAGAATACCCAAACTTGGCACCGTAGGTCATTGGGTGACTGGATTCAAAAATTTATAAAAAAGTGGGCGGAGTCTACAACGGCCAATCAAATTTCAGCCATTTGTTTAAATGGGAAAAATTCAAACTGCCGCTGCTCTTAGACTGTTAATGGCAGGTTTCCCAAACTTGGTACAGTTGGACAATTTAGGATTAGGATTAAAATTTTGAAAAGTGGGCGGGGCCAAAAACAACCAATCAGATTTCTTTCATTGATTTCAATATGGAAAAAAAAAAATTCAGAAAATTGAAAAATGCTGCCATGATTGATGTCAGGGGCTTCAAATCGCTGAGATCAGGTCATAGATTACTTTGGATTCAAAAAATTTAAAAGTGGGCGGATCCAACAACAACAAATCAGATTTTCCCTATTAACTTTAATGAGAAACCTTTAAATTGCTGTCATTCTCACAGTATTTAAGCCAGAATACCCAAACTTGGCACCGTAGGTCATTGGGTGACTGGATTCAAAAATTTATAAAAAAGTGGGCGGAGTCTACAACGGCCAATCAAATTTCAGCCATTTGTTTAAATGGGAAAAATTCAAACTGCCGCTGCTCTTAGACTGTTAATGGCAGGTTCCCCAAACTTGGTACAGTTGGACAATTTAGGATTAGGATTAAAATTTTGAAAAGTGGGCGGGGCCAAAAACAACCAATCAGATTTCTTTCATTGATTTCAATGTGGAAAAAAAAAATGCAGAAAATTGAAAAATGCTTCCATGATTGATGTCAGGGGCTTCAAATCTCTGAAATCAGGTGATAGATTAATTTGGATTCAAAAATTTAAAAAGTGGGCGGAGCCAACAACAACAAATCAGATTTTCCCTATTGACTTCAATGAGAAACCTTTAAATTGCTGTCATTCTCACAATATTTAAGTCAGAATACCCAAACTTGGCACCGTAGGTCATTGGGTGACTGGGGTCAAAAAAAAATTAAAAAGTGGGCGGGGTCTACAACGGCCAATCAAATTTCAGCCATTTGTTTAAATGGGAAAAATTCAAACTGCCGCTGCTCTTAGGCTACATTCACACGTCAGTATTTTTCTATAATCCGAATTTCGGTCCGTTTTTTGTGGATCCGTTGTTCCTGAAAATGTTTCCGTATGTCATCCGTTTTTTGCGGATCCGCAAAAAACGGAAACATGTATACATTTCAATAATCAAATAAAGTTGTTTGGATTTCTTTGAAAAAAAATTGAAAAAAAAAAAAATACTAAATTTGCTATGTGTTTCCAGGAACGGATTCCGCAAAAAACGGAAGACATACGGAATTACATCCGAATGTCTTCCGTTTTTTGCGGAACCATTGACTGCATTGTACCAGGATCCGATTTTTCAGGAACATAATAGGACATGTTTTATATTTAAACGGACATGCGGAACGGAACAACGGAAACGGACAGCACACATTGTGCTGTCCGATTTTTTCCAGGACCCATTGAAAATGAATGGGTCCTGATCTGGTCCTGATCTGTTCCGCAAAAAACGGAACAGATCAGGAAAGAAAAAACGGACGTGTGAATGGACCCTTAGACTGTTAATGGCAGGGTTCCGAAACTTGGCACAGTTGGTCACTGGAGGACTGTGCCAATGTATATCTCATTTTGGGGATGCTAAAAAGTGGGCGGAGCCACAAACAACCAATCAGATTTTCCCTATTGACTTCAATAAGAAACCTTTAAACAGCTGTCATTCTCACAGCACCCAAACTCGGCAGGGTGGGTCAGTGTGAGACAAAGGTCAAAATTTATAAAAGTGGGCGGAGTCTACACTCCACCCAGTTACTCCGCCCACTCCAGTTGTAAGCTACTGGTGGAGGCAAGAACACATCACACAATTTCCCCAGAAATTGTACCTTTTCTAGTTCTTCTTATTCTTATTATAGCCAAATTTGCCACCCTAACTCCTCCCACAGTTTTTACACTACATAGACAAAAATTTACCAAAACGTGCAGATTGTTCCCGATCGGATTGCTATTACTTTGTGGAGCGATCCCACCCCCGGGGCCCCCGTGGCGGGCCCCGGAAGCCCCCTTTTTTCCCATAGACTTTGACAGGGTACATTTTCAAATCGCTCCCACTCGCCAGGCTTTGACGCTAAAGTCACCAAACTTGGGTCACTTAGTCATGGAGTCAACCCGAAAATTTTGGGCACATTTCGGGGACCCCAAAAAGTGGGCGGGGCCACACAGAACCAATCAAAATCTCCCCATTGACTGTAATGAGACCTTCAAATTGTTACTTCTCCCACATTTTTAGGAGTACAAATTCCAAACTTTGCAGACTTGGTCGGCACCCACCCGAGTACCTTGCTTGTGCTTTGTTACCCGATCCCACCCTCCGGGCCCCTGGCACAGGGCCCCCAAAATCCAAGTTTTTCCCATTGACTTTGACAGGGACAATTTTCAAATCGCTCCCAGTCGCACAGATTTTAAACTAAAGTCACCAAACTTGGGTCACTTAGTCATGGGGTCAACCTGAAAATTTCTGTCACATTTTGGGGACATTAAAAAGTGGGCGGAGCTACAAACAACCAATCAGATTTTCCCTATTGACTTCAATGAGAAAATTTTAAATTGCTGCCATTTCAACATTGTTAATGGCAGGGTTGTTAAACTTAATATATTCGGTTAATAGGGGGACTAGAATTCAAATGTTTTAAAGTGGGCGGAGTCTACAACGGCCAATCAAATTTCAGCTATATGTTTTAATGGGAAAATTTAAAACTGCCGCTGCTCTTAGACTGTTAATGGCAGGATCCCCAAACTTGGTACAGTTGGACAATTTAGGATTAGGATTAAAATTCAGAAAATTGGGCGGGGCCAAAAACAACCAATCGGATTTCTTTGATTGATTTCAATGGGAAAATTGAAAAATGCTGAAAATTGAAAAATGCTGCCATTATTGATGTCAGGGGCTTCAAATCTCAGAAATCAGGTGATAGATTACTTAGGCTTCAAAAATTTAAAAAGTGGGCGGAGCCAACAACAACAAATCAGATTTTCCCTATTGACTTCAATGAGAAACCTTTAAATTGCTGTCATTCTCACAATATTAAAGCCAGAATACCCAAACTTGGCACCGTGGGTCATTGGGTGACTGGGGTCAAAAATGTATAAAAAGTGGGCGGGGTCTACAACGGCGAATCAAATTTCAGCCATTTGTTTAAATGGGAAAAATTCAAACTGCCGCTGCTCTTAGACTGTTAATTGCAGGGTTCTGAAACTTGGCACAGTTGGTCACTGGAGGACTGTGCCAATGTATATCTCATTTTGGGGACGCTAAAAAGTGGGCGGAGCCACAAACAACCAATCTGATTTTCCCTATTGACTTCAATAAGAAACCTTTAAACAGCTGTCATTCTCACAGTATTTAAGCCACAGCACCCAAACTCGGCAGGGTGGGTCAGTGTGAGACAAAGGTCAAAATTTATAAAAGTGGGCGGAGTCTACACTCCACCCAGTTACTCCGCCCACTCCAGTTGTAAGCTACTGGTGGAGGCAAGAACACATCACACAATTTCCTCAGAAATTGTACCTTTTCTAGTTCTTACTGCTCCTTTTACTGCTCTGTACACAAAAAGATTTAAAAAGAAATGTACTGGTCAATCCACTACTATTAATTCAGAATAAAAAGAGAAATATCATTGTAGAAAAAAATGAGAAAACAGATTGGAGCTCTGAAGTAGATAGATATGGCTCAAAGCTTTGTGTGATTATGTGGGTATATTGATAGTCGTGTCTGTACATACATGTCAGATAAAACACCATTCTATGTTGTGGTCTAATATTCTGTGCCGATACATTTCTTAACATATATTTATAGGGGATGGAGCACTGCATTTCATATATTGAGCTGCAAATTTTGTGCATAGACAGTTATATGCTTCCATTTTGTATGCCTGCTGCCACCACTAGGGGGAGCTTAGAAGCTATTGGCATACTGTTTTATTATTGCATTCAGTGCATAAACATGTGCAGGAAGATCCTAAGCCCCCTTCAGTGGCTGTTGCAGGAAGCCAGAATTTTATGATTTAGCAGTGTCTATGAAAGGTATATTTTTGGGAGGATACATTAAATTTAGGCTGGGCACACGCAATCCAATATCTGACAATCAGGTCAATATTTAGCCCATGTAGTTTATAAGTAAAGAATGATCCCAAGTGGTGTTTTACAACACATTAGAAACCTCTAAAAGATAGTATCGGAACTGGAACCTGTCCAGCATCCACTGCCAGACTTGGCAATAGCTACCCAATTCAGCAACACCTGGCAAACTTGCCCTGCAACAACTCTAACTACCGGCGCCCTGCCTACAGCAGAATAACTGCTCTGATAAGGGCAATACCACTCAGGAACCTAACTACTTAACTTTGAGTGGTCCCTGCAGGTGGTGTGGAATTCTTGTATTTACCGGGTAGTTGCTAGCAGGTAGAGTGGACTAGTCGAGTAGTACTAGCTGAAGTAAAAAACCATGGTAAAATGTCAAAGCAATAACAAGAACAAGCAGAGTCAGAACCAAGAGAAACAAAGGTACAGAGGCGAAGCAGGAGAATGGTCACTAAACAGTCCTAGGTCAAACATAGTAACAAGCAAGAGGAAGGAAAGGAGAAATCAGGTACAGCTTGATCAAAAACAAAAAAACAGACGAGAACCAATCCAATAATTAGCATAGAGCAGTACACTGTAGGACTTAAGTAGAGCATAGATCCTACTAACTAGCTTTCAAGCCAAGCTTCCTTCTGCCTCTCTGCTCCAGAACAGGTAAGGTCATCAGGCTATGTATGCCTTCTTCTACGTGTTTGCCTGGCAGAGATTGTTACAAATATCTCAGCTATCTTTTCATTCCTGTTAAGCTTCTAGTATGACCAGAACAGCTGGGGATACAATGTTCTGCTATTTTAGATCATCCATGGTTTGTCTATTAGATATCTAGAATTATGAGTCCAGAATTCCATTCCACGGTACATGTGATGTGAAAAAGAAAAATTACCTTTGAGCTGTTTACGAGCCTTGGACAGGTCATTCATCCATTTCATGACTTCAGGGTTCGAGGTTTTATCACTATGAGAAGGCTAAAAAATAGGTAGAAAACAACAACAACTGACTGATCTATGCACAAATCATTAGTAGTCAATTCAAAATGACTTCTCAGACTCAGAGCATGGAAAACAATGCATCTTGCACTCAGCCAATAAAGAAATTACTATTAAATATGTGTTTAGTACCACTAAAATTCAGCTACTAAAACAAATCTCTGATATTTTTTTCCTGTGCTGCCTCAATGGTGCAAACCTTGATGCTCACTACCCCTTGGCTTGCTCTCTGCACTTCCTCTGACCGGGCCACTTGACTCTATACTGACCTCCACACATCTGTTCCCAGTACACTAGTCCTTGTTGCTGTTTATCCATTCCACAACAAGAGAATAAATTCTTCAGGAAAACTGGGCACTCAAAGTGAATAACGCTTTTACCCTGATTAAATGGTTTCCAGAAACCATTACAATGAGGTTTTATTTGCCCGCTATATCTTCTAACCACATCTATGCATAAATAAGTGTGCTTGGAAAGATTCAAAGCAATGTGCCTTGGAGAGTGACCATGTGGATGTAAAATAGACAGAGACACTTGCAGATTCTGACCTTCATTGTAAATGGGAAACACTCTATAATAAGAGCTTGTCACATAGCACCACGGGACATTATGCCATTTCTGGAATAACAAAAAGGCATTCCTATCTGTCTGACAGAGGTCCCTCTTTTGGAGACCTTATGATACTGTTGACGGTAGTTAACTTATGCTTATACTCTATTCCAAGAAAAGAGATTTACTCACACGATAGTTTTTCTCCTGCTCAAATTTATCTTCATATTTTCTGATCTTCTTCTTCAGGTTCTGGATTTGCTTGGTGAGTTGTATAACAGTCATAGGTTCTTTTGGATCTTCACAATTTCCTCTTGATGAACTTCTTGGCCTGTAAAGATGACAATACAATCAACTAGAAGGGTCAGGGGCCTAGTAGACAGAGCGTTTATCGCTCAGATTAAACCATGTAAATTGCTGGTTTTCTGTGGAAAAGACCAATCTTCCTGGCTAAAAGATTAGCATTAATCACCACCAAATCCCTTTGTCTAATCAGAAATATACCAGTTTATGTAGTGTAGATGCTGTAGAGGATAGTAACTGAACTAGTTGAACGCAAATTACTGTATTTTTCGCTCTATAAGATGCACCTGACCATAAGACGCACCAAGGTTTTAGAGGAGGAAAATAAGAAAAATATATTTTTCATCAGACGTCAGATCAGACCACAAGTCTTCATCAGGTCTCAAATTAGTCCCCCAATCTTCATCAGACGCCAAATTGTCATCAGACCCCTAATCCTAATCAGACCCCCAACTCAGACCCACAATCTTCATCAGACCTCAGATCGGACAAAAAATAAACAAAAGAACTTATCTCTTCTGCTCCATATGATGCCACCACTCCGGAGATCCAGCAGGCTCTTCCTACAGCTCTGCCCTGTGACCTGACGTCGCACAGCATTAAGTGCACGCTTAGGCCCACTACGTCCTGACACTGTACACAGTCAGGACAATCGCGTCACCAGCAGACGACTGTATAATAATGGAAGAGCTTATTAGTATTCACTTCATAAGACACACTTTCAGGGGGGGAAAGTGTGCCTTACAGAGCGAAATATACAGTACTTGCATACAGCAAACAGAATAAAGTGTGGTGGTGACTGAAAGAAAGTCCAGAAGAATTTCTTTGGTTTACAAATCTATTTCTAGGGAACTTCTAGAAACGTGTGGTATTATATGAGTAGCACAGGGTAAGGCTACTTTCACACTAGCGGTTTAGTTTTCCGGTATTGAGATCTGTCGTAGGGGCTCAATACCGGAAAAAAAGCTTCAGTTTTGTCCCCATCCACTGTCAATGGGGACAAAACTGAACTGAACAGAACGGAATGCTCCAAAAGGCTTTCCCATACCGGAGAGCAACCCGCAACATGTAGTTTGCTTTCCGTCCTGGTATGCGGAGCAAGACGGCATGGCCCCCAATGCAAGTCAATGGGAACAAATCCGTTTTCTCTAACACAATCTGCCACAATAAAAAACGGATCCGTTCTCTATTGACTTTCAATAGAGTTCATGGTGGATCCGTCTTGGCAATGTTAAAAATAATACAACCGGATCTGTTCATAATGGATGCAGATGGTCGTATGATCAGTAACGGAAGCGTGTTTTTGCTGGATTCGACAGGGTCCAGCAAAAACACTAGTGTGAAAGTAGCCTTAGTCTGATGGCGCTGTAATGGATTACAGTAACTTTACTGCCCAGTACTTTACGTCAGGGAACTGTCATATATGTGCAGCTGAGACAAGCATACCCATACAGTAAGTGCTACAATGGTGACATTAGAGTAGGCTTTCTGTGACACAATCCCCAAAGAACAATAACTGAAAAATGAGTGTTAGATAGAAATGTATATATATGTACATACAGGAATCATATCCTCTACCTCTCACATTATTGTTTCAGATAGTAATAAAACCAAAACTATTATTAGTAAAGAGGGGTTACTTTGGACAATCACTTTGTGTTAAAGCAGTCCTCTAATAATAAACTGACCATGGAGAACCCATCAAGTGGACACCAGCAATCATCTACGATGTGTAGGGAGACACAGCATCAAGTTCTCAACTCCCTGCAACGCTACTGGGACTGACTAAAATGAATGTGTGTAACATATGGATGTGTTGGGTCCACTAGTCAGTGTAAGAAGTACTCCTTATAGCTGCTCCACTCTTTGGTTAAGAGAGTAGGGTCCCATTAACATGGGGTATATAAAAGTGTATTTTAATATTAGCTAGACAAGGTTGTTAGGTTTCTGTAACCATGATTACAATCAGAACCTTCTTTTCTACGTATAATGCTTATATTTTTAATCATCCCAACATTTAAATTGCCAATTGGGGACATTTAAAGGGGATGTCTTATCTAAACAATGTTATCTCATATGAGGCATAATGTCCAAATAATGGACTTACCAATTGTAATGCTATTTTAAAAGTCCCTCGTTGTCTGAGAATGATGCTTCTTTTATAGTGTTACATCTAGTGCCCTCCCTTGATGCCTTCATTCCAGTGGCTGGGATTCCAGGAGTGCTCATACACGCTCATGTGCAGCAGCTCCCGGCCTGGCCACCTCTCTGCATCTCCATTCATTACCATGTAAAAGCTCCAGGGCATGCACAGTAGCCCTGGAGCTGCTGAAGGTGACCACAGATTGCTAGCAGATGCTGAGCATTGGAAGCAAGGCAAGTGGCATAGATGAGGTATTACACCTTGTTTGGTGCACTGGGGAGACCTTTGGGAGAGAGGGGTTTGACATGTGGATTGGCATCGGCGGTGCGCTTGTACAGGCAAGCATATCCCAATCACACAGGAGAAGCAGGGAGTAGGGAGCGGCTGTACTGAAGTGCAAGTGAAAGCAAGATAAGACAATCCCTTTAAGATCTGCCCCAAGGAAAGCCCTCAAAAGGCCACTTTTGGGCAAGGTTTGCATAACCCCTTCTTTTTTGTGGTCCGGCTTGCAGGATTGTTCTTCCAAAACTGGCAAGTATGTATTTTTATGCCAATTTACAGACTTTAGTCAGTGTATTGAAAAACAATGAAAACAATCCAGGATGCTGCACGGGGATATTTTTGTTAGAGAATGGTGCCGATCTGTGCACGCTTGTATGTCGACGTAAGACAGAGAGTGACAACTAGGAAAATAACTGACCCGGTTTATTATATGCTAGGCAGGAAAAGTCCATTCTGCATCTCCAACATGAGGGAGTTATAGAAGAAAGTAAATTATCTGCTACTGCACTATAGGAGATAAATGTGTCAGTAGGTAACATATAAAGCACAACCACTTACATCATGAACTGCTGAGCACTTGGTGGGGATGGCGCAGACTCAGGATCCAAGTTAAACCTTTGACTTTGACTGAAGATAGAACAGCGAGGGGACAACAATGGATTGTCTCCATCAGTGATGTGGAACAGAAGACGGCTGGTCCCAAAGCTTCGATTCTCTTCCGCCACATGGTCGGAATCACTCTGTGACTCTCTATGAACAGATACTGGCTCTAAAATTAGAGAAGGGGAAACATTTACAGGTTTGCTTGCCTTAAAAGCCTTAAAAGTCATAAATATCAAATATGAACATGAATTCAGGATATTGAGGAAGCCATTTAGTTGACCTATATAGAGAGATTTGTACTACTGACAGTTCTGTAATTTAAAGGGTTCTCCGCTTCCTTACTTGGTAAAATGGTTCCTTGCCAGTATGCTGATGGGTCCCATTGTAAGTGTTAATGTAGCGGCATTTTGTGCACTGTATGTCCTAAAGGCTATCTATGGAGAGTATGGGAGTTCCCTGGTTATTGTTTTTAGGCAAGGCTGGCACCACCCCTTCCCCTCTAAGTAGTTCAGTCTAGTGCAGTCATGGTGAACCTTTTAGAGGCAGAGTGCCTAAATTGCAACTCAAAACCCACTTATTTATCGTAAAGTGCCAACACAGCAATTTAACCTGAATACTACAGTCCAATATAGTATATATGTACTTTATCATTTAGCTATAATATCCTGCCTACATTTAATGCGCTGCATGTGCCATTCATAGTGTGCCCAGCGCTGATGAATGGCAGGAAAAGTCTAAGGCATATTGGTAAACCATAGACTATTTCTAGGGTGCGGGTGTATACAGAGAGGGCTCTGTCACCCGTACCATAGGTTCTCCACCACTGGTCTAGTGTAAGCTGTCGATGTGCAAACAGCAAGGGAGCAAAAAGAGCTATTAGATTCACGCTCAGAGACCATATTAGGGAAAGTGCTGAAGACTCGGCAGAGGAGGCAACACGTTAACATTGAGGATACAGACTTCCCTGCATGTTGACAGGAGCAATTAACTTCAGGTCCCGGGCCTAGGGGTGGGCGATATGGCCTAAAATCTATATTGCAATACAATTTGAAGCATGTGTGATATGCGATACATATTGCGATATATTATTTTCTTCTGTATGTATACAAAAAATACAAATGACAAAACTTTTTAATATGTGTATTGTGTAACAGATCTTTTTCCAAACAATGTAAAGATGAAGACTAAGGCTACGTTCACACGGGCGTTGCGAGAAAAGGTGCGGGTGCTTTGCAGGAATATGCACGATTTTTCCGCGCAAGTGCAAAACATTGTAATGCGTTTTGCACGTGCGTGAGAAAAATCGGCATGTTTGCTACCCAAACCCGAACTTCTTCACAGAAGTTCGGGTTTGGGATAGGGGTTGTGTAGATTGTAATATTTTCCCTTATAACATGGTTATAAGGGAAAATAATAGCATTCTTAATACAGAATGCATAGTACAATAGAGCTGGAGGGGTTAAAACATTTTTTTTACTCACCTTAATCCACTTGCTCGCGCAGCCCGGCTTCTCTTCTGTGCTGTGGTGACGTCACTCCGGTCATCACATGGTCCACCACATGATCGTTTACCATGGTGATGGATTATGTGATGGACCATGTGATGACCGGAGTGACGTCACCATGGGTCCTTTTCCTGTACAAAGCAAAGAAGACAGAAGAGATGCCGGCTGCGCGAGCAAGTGGTTTAAGGCGAGTTAAATTATTTAAAAAAAAAATATGTAACCCCTCCAGCGCTATTGTACGGCGCATTCTGTATTAAGAATGCTATTATTTTCCCTTATAACCATGTTATAAGGGAAAATAATAATGATTGGGTCTCCATCCCGATCGTCTCCTAGCAACCGTGCATGAAAATCGCACCGCATCCGCACTTGCATTCACTTCTATGGGGCCTGCGTTGCGTGATAAACGCACAATATAGAGCATGCTGCGATTTTCACGCAACACATAAGTGATGCGTTGAAAATGACAGCACATGTGCACAGCCCCATAGAAATTAATGGGTCCGGATTCAATGCAGGTACAATGCGTTCACCTCCCGCATTGCACCCGCGTGGAAATCTTGCCCATGTGAACTCAGCCTAAGTGTTAGTAAAACACAAATTTCATACATGTCCCCCAGAGCCAGTGCCATCAGCCCAATTGCATTTGCCATCATCATCATACATGTCCCCCAGGGGCCCAGAGCCAGTACCATTAGCCCCATGGCATTTGCCAATTGCCATCATCAGACATGTCCCCCAGAGCCAGTGCCATCAGATCAGCCCCATGGCCATCCTTTGCAAATAGATCCCCCCAGAAGAATCGCTGTTATTATACTTACCTTTCCTGCAGGATGCTCGGCAGCAGCTGGCTGATAAGAGTCCGCAGGTGTCGCGTCTTCTTCCCAGCGTGCATTGGGCGGGACCTGACGTCACACACAGCGTCAGCCAGCGGGCTGACGCTGTGTGCACGCCAGGCCCTGGCCAGTACAGCGCGGTGCGGACTGCGGAGTCGGGAAATTCACTTGTCGGCAGTGGAAGGCAATGTACATTATGGTGCTCCATAAGTAAAACGCAGACTATTAGGGCTATGGTGGGAAGTTTGGATTCTCAGGAGCCCCAGGTGCTTATCTCACCCTCTTACTCATATGTTATGCTTTATCTTAGTTATATATTGTTGTACAGAGAATGTGTCGTATTTATTCATATCCGGACCTACCACGGGCGACCTTAGAATTTCTTTTCCCATCTATTATATTTATTTAATGTTCTACACAGAAAGCCTGTGAGTAAAAATGTACGGCATTATTAATGAATGGAAAGGAATGTAAGTGCAAGCATATTAGGCAGAAAGCATTTCAAAAAGCAATTTCCTGCTGTGCATCTGAACTACTTTTATTTAACAAAGACCTCTGACATAGGCCAAAAAAAAATAAAAAATTGCAGTATAACAAAAAGGCAAACCTTATAACTATAGAATGGATATACAAATGGAAAATCTGCAGTCACAGTGCGCTAAGAAAAAAAAAATGACCCACCTCAGGAGCCATGCAGCCACTGTGCCTACAAATTTGGTCACTTTTGGGCTCCTATTGCTGTGTATCGGATAACTAGCTGCTAGCTTCCTCTGATAGTCTACGTATATGTGTATAGTGTACATGCAGCTGAACAGGAAGACACATCTGGTGCCCCCCCCCCCCTACCCCCCACCCCGTCTCCTTCTTCCTGACCAGAGACATTTTCAGTTTTTTTAAGTACATGCATCTTTAGAAGCCATAACTCTTCTTTTTCATCCGTTATGTACACTTTTTTCAATGATACAAGGGGGTTTATTTCCCATAAAGTTTATGCCAGACCTTTCAGGTGCATTGGCATTACATTAGATTCAATAAAAAAAAGTTACAATCACCATCCTGAGACCCCTCCGTTTCAGTCATGATGTGCCAGTGTGCGGCATGTGACCTCTGCAGCCAATCACTGGCCACAGCAGTATACGGCACATGGTCACATGTGGGGCATTGCAGCAGGCACATTTAGAATAACGTAGTCCCATGGGAGAAGGAAGAGCTTGAATGCAGGGGTTTTAGGATGACAAATATAACTTGTTTTTATTAATTTGATAGGCTCCCTGCCATGTTCTTATATATATTTTTAGATGAATGTCAGAAAACCCCTTAGAGTGCATCTGTCAGCACCTTGTATGGCCTGTTGCATGTGCGCTTGGCAGCTGAAGGCATCTGTGTTGGTTCCATGTTCATCTGTACCCACACTGCTGAGAAAAATTATGTTTTAATATATGCAAATGAGCCTCTAGGAGCAATGGGGGCGTTGCCGTTACACCTAGAGGCTTTGCTCTCTGCAACTGCCGCACCCTCTGCACTTTGATTGACGGGGTCAGGAAGTGAAAGTGTCATCACACTTGGCCCTGTCAATCGAAGTGGAGGGGTTACGGCAGTTGCAGAGAAAGCTGAGGCTCTAGGTGGAACAGCAACGCCCCCGTTGCTCCTAGAGGCTCATTTGCATATAATAAAACATCATTGTTCTCAGCAGTGCGGACACATATGAACATGGGATCAACACAGACGCCTTCAGCTGTCAAACGCACATGTAACAGGTCAGCCAGTGTCATAGGGACAAAACTGCTGATAGATGCCTTTAAGGTTGGCGTAGACAGAAATATTTCCTTTGAGAGACAAATCAGCATATTACTTACTAGATATGTATATGCAAATATATTGGGGCAGATTTACTAAGGCCAGCGCACCAGAAGTCTGACTAGTAATGTGCCAAACAGAACTGCTGTAAATGCCAAGCACCACATTTATCATCTGTTGTAGACACTTTTTGCGCCTTGCTAGACTTTGCAAAAAGTCGGAATATGCGCTAGAATTTATTAACGGCACGCAACGGCTTTGGAATAGAAACACCAGTCTAAACTATGTAACTGAAGTGGTGGTAAAAAGAGCCAAAATGTGCCAAATCTATCAGATAACCTGCACCTCGTCTTCAGCCTCGAGCCCTCCAGCTTTATGCTTTATTTTAGCCAGTATTAATAAATCTGCCCCATTGTGCCATGATTGGAACCATTTTACTACAATCAATTTATTTTAATTACCCCTTAAAAAGGGCCTGTCACCTCTGCTGACATGTCTGTCTTGGGCCTCTTTCACACGGGCGTCATGTTTTTTGCCCGGATAAGAGGCGGGTGCGTTGCGGGAAAATGCGCGATTTTTCCGCGCGAGTGCAAAACATTGTCATGCGTTTTGCACTCGCGTGAGAAAAATCACGCATGTTTGGTACCCAGACCCGAACTTCTTCACAGAAGTTCGGGCTTGGGATTGATGTTCTGAAGATTGTATTATTTTCCCTTATAACATGGTTATAAGGGAAAATAATAGCATTCTGAATACAGAATGCTTAGTATAATAGTGCTGGAAGGGTTAAAAATAATAAAAAAAGTTAACTCACCTTCTCCTCTTGTTAGCGTAGATCCCGGTCTGTTCTTTAGCTGTGGACTGAATGACCTGAGGTGACGTCAGATCACATGCTCCAATCACATGGTCCATCACCATGGTGATGGAGCATGTGATCTGACGTCATCAAAGGTCCTTCAGCCACAGCTAAAGAACAGACCGGCCTCTACGCGAACAGGAGGAGAAGGTGAGTTAACTTTTTTATTATTTTTAACCCTTCCAGCACTATTATACTAAGCATTCTGTATTCAGAATGCTATTATTTTCCCTTATAACCATGTTATAAGGGAAAATAATACAGTGAATAGACTGTCACCTAGAACCCATGCGTGAAAATCGCACCGCATCCGCACTTGCTTGCGGATGCATGCGATTTTCACGCAACCCCATTCATTTCTATAGGGCCTGCATTACGTGAAAAACGCACAAAGAGGAGCATGCTGCGATTTTCACGCAACGCATAAGTGATGCGTGAAAATCACCGCTCGTGTGCACAGCCCCATAGAAATGAATGGGTCAGGATTCAGTGCGGGTGCAATGCGTTCACCGCACGCATCGCACCCGCACGGAAAACTCGCCCGTGTGAAAGGGGCCTTAGTCTTTCACACTCGCATTTTGGCTTTCCATTTCTGAGATCTGTTCAGGGATCTCACAAGCGCTCCAAAACTGATCAGTTTGCATTCTGAGCGGAAAAGGATCCGCTCAGAATGCATCAGTTTGCCTCCGATCAGTCTCCATTCCGCTTTGGAGACAGACACCAAAACGCTGCCTGCAGCGTTATGGTGTCCGTCTGATGAAACGGAGCCAAACGGATCCGTCCTGACACACAATGTAAGTCAATGGGGACGGATCTGTTTTCACTGACACAATCTGGCACAATAGAAAACGGATCCGTCCTCCATTGACTTTCATTGGTGTTCAAAGACGGATCCGTCTTGGCTATGTTAAAAATAATCAGGGCTGTGGAGTCGGAGTCGAGGAGTCGGAGTCGGAGTCAATTTTGGGTACCTGGAGTCGGAGTCGGTAAAAAATGAACCTACTAAATTTAAATTGGAATAAAAAAAAAAAAAGCAAGTTTAAATGTCCGAATTCATAAACAGTTATAATTAATGACTTCTCTACTGTAAGAATAAAGGCCAATGCATGCAGTGCCTCACGTAACCGCAAAACAAACGCGTTCAGTGATGTGAAGAAGCATGCTTTTCATATGCTTCACTATATGGCACGCAATGCACAATTAGGAGTGGCAATACATATACTTTCCATTGTGTTGTGTTCTGATGTTACAGGGAACACAATGCCCATGGTTTACCTAGCCTCTCACTGATAAGGGATTAAGTAAATATGTGTTTTGCAGGACTAGAGACACTTGTATAAGTGAAGGGAATGGAGGGTCAATAGTTCAAGACTGAAGCTGTAAACCATTGGAAAAACTGCTGTCATTCAGCTAAGGCTATAAAACGTGTAAACTCAGAATGTTATCTTAAACTTTAAACATGACTATGGGATTCTTCTAGGGAAATCATGTTTTAAAATAAATGTCCCTTCCTGGATCCTCCCACGGCCCTGTCTTCAGCAGAAGATCAGCACACAAAGGAGAAGGTAGCAGCTTCTGCCCAACTACCTCTCTGTGCTAGAAGAGCTTAGAAGAACTTCTTTCTTTCCTTCAAGGAATGTATAAAATACATTCGCATATTAAATACAGAGGAGTCGGAGTCGGGGAGTCGGAGTCGGAAGTACAAAAAACTGAGGAGTCGGAGTCGGAGCATTTATCTACCGACTCCACAGCCCTGAAAATAATACAAACGTCCATCACGGATCCGCACAAAACACGAGAAACTAACTTCTTTCCTCTTGTTACAAAAACCCTGAAGCATCTATTGATATAACTCTATGTTGTGCCAGTCCTCCTTTATTATTCCCACTAGCAGGTTATGAATGAATTGTCAGTAGTCAGCAGTAATGGTCCAAATAGGTGTCACCAGTTAGGGGTGTGCGCCTGTACAGCGGTAATTATATAGTGTCAGACTGTGCAGGGACACACTCCCAACTGGTAACACCCATCTGGACCTTTATTGCTGACTGCTGGCAATTTATTCATAAACTTCTATAGGAATCAGAGGAATGCCACATCATAGTCATGATAATAGATTATCCAGAACTATTGTTACATGGGGAATACAAAGAGTTACTAAAACAGACACGTCAGGAGAGGAGACAGGCCCTTTGTAGAGTTGCATGCCTTTTAAAGGGTTATCTGTTAAAATAAAATATGCCATTAATGTCTATGGAGGGAATACCCCTTTAATGATTATAATCATGACCATAACACCAAGTATAATTTTAAGCATGGCTGATACACTTTGGCCAATGCAACAGATTTCCAGCAGTTCGGAAACAAGGCCATCACAATAAATGCAAAATGATTACTCTTCTCGTGGAGTTGTGGTTGGATCCCATTACCGTCACCTCTGATGGACATCTCTACCAAACAAGAATCTACAGTATATGACGACTGACACGAGCGATACATAACGGAATAAATATCAGTCCTGTTCGGTGGCCATTCCCATTGATCAGCCTGTATCCTATTCTTCCTTCTGGGTCACTGCTTGATTTTTGCTATGGCCAGAAGTAAATAATTTAGATGGCAGCGATAGGTCTTTCCATGTACGGTTTTAGGAGACGATGGTCTAATGCTGCGCACCAGGACATGAGCAAACAGTAATATCTACAATGGAGCTGAATGACAAGCTCTGATGTAACGACAGACATTACAGTCCATTTCACACATCAGATGTCTCCAGACGAGGGGAGGATGGAGCCAAAAAGGGCTGATTGGAGCAGGTTTCCTGCTTGCAAATTGGGGCATTTCATTACAGTAGATAATGGCACATTATGGTGTAACATTGTACCGTTCTGCTGACGCCGATCGGTGGTCCTTACCTGCATGGTTGGCAGCCTCGCCTGGCACGGTCTGGATCAGAGAACTGGTCGCTCCTCGGCAGCCATGAGACTGCACTACAACCTCCTCCTGAGACGGCAAAAAAGCAGAGCACAGATCAGTTTCTAGGGCTTGAAGCTTCAGGAAGGTATTCTGCAAACAGAAGCAGAACATCAGGCTGGCTGCAAATGGTACGGGGACCTGACGGCAATCCTGTAATCCCCCAACAGCAGCCGCAGCAGGCTTCACTGCAACAGGATTGCAAGCTCTTTACCGGGGAAGCCACCAGGCTGAGCCTACGCAAATGGGACACGTGTCCTCTGCAGCTCTGCGAATCCTCATGTATATGGATTATTCATGACACCCGGGGATGCTGATTCCGTCAGACTGACCTCATTTTTCTAAGATCAATGTATCTGCTGCAGGAGGGGGGGAGGGGAGATCAATGCTCCCATAGGCTCCCAGCCATTCATTCATGTCTGTGACATCAGCATGTCCTGACTACAGAGCACACCCCCTGCCATTGACAAAAAGGCTCCCATAGCATTACACACTGGCACAGGGGTTAAAGGCGTGGGTACTGCAGCTGCCCTGTTCTTTCTATGGTATTAATACCTGAATCTCCAGTTTTCATGCACACACCTTCCCTCCACATAAACAGTGGCACACACACATACGCGCCCCTTCTATTTATTGCACTTCCTATTGAATTACCAGCAAATCACATTAATAAATTACCAGCATCTGTTAGATGAGCTGCAGACCTCTGCCTGTGGTGACCATACCGCTGATATGGGCAGAGGAGACGTGCAGTGCGGCAGGGACACCTGATGATGTCACATCAAAGTCACATCGAGTCTGGGGACTAGGAGCCCCTCAGGGGAGCAGCACAGCGCACACAGGCAGGTCTCCGGTATACTGCAGTGCCCACCGCTTACCAGCCCTCCTGCTAATGCAAATATGTCCTCATGGACACAGTAACCAGGTTTACATCCAAACAAAGGACTGCATTCTATGGAAGGCCCTACTAGACACGGCCATGCTTTACTTTCCATAGAAACGGAACAGATCGTGCTTATCAGAATGCCATGCAAAACATATACAGAAGCAGGCACCCGGACCGTTATATACAGAAGCAGGCACCTGGACCGCTATATACAGAAGCAGGCACCTGGACCGTTATATACAGAAACAGGCACCTGGACCGTTATATACAGAAGCAGGCACCCGGACCGTTATATACAGAAGCAGGCTCCCGGACCGTTATATACAGAAGCAGGCACCTGGACCGCTATATACAGAAGCAGGCACCTGGACCGTTATATACAGAAGCAGGCACCCGGACCGTTATATACAGAAGCAGGCACCCGGACCGTTATATACAGAAGCAGGCACCTGGACCGTTATATACAGAAGCAGGCACCCGGACCGTTATATACAGAAGCAGGCACCCGGACCGTTATATACAGAAGCAGGCACCTGGACCGTTATATACAGAAGCAGGCACCTGGACCGCTATATACAGAAGCAGGCACCTGGACCGTTATATACAGAAGCAGGCACCCGGACCACTATATACAGAAGCAGGCACCTGGACCGTTATATACAGAAGCAGGCACCTGGACCGCTATATACAGAAGCAGGCACCTGGACCGTTATATACAGAAGCAGGCACCTGGACCGTTATATACAGAAGCAGGCACCCGGACCGTTATATACAGAAGCAGGCACCTGGACCGCTATATACAGAAGCAGGCACCTGGACCGTTATATACAGAAACAGGCACCTGGACCGTTATATACAGAAGCAGGCACCCGGACCGTTATATACAGAAGCAGGCTCCCGGACCGTTATATACAGAAGCAGGCACCTGGACCGCTATATACAGAAGCAGGCACCTGGACCGTTATATACAGAAGCAGGCACCCGGACCGTTATATACAGAAGCAGGCACCCGGACCGTTATATACAGAAGCAGGCACCTAGACCGTTATATACAGAAACAGGCACCTGGACCGTTATATACAGAAGCAGGCACCCGGACCGTTATATACAGAAGCAGGCTCCCGGACCGTTATATACAGAAGCAGGCACCTGGACCGCTATATACAGAAGCAGGCACCTGGACCGTTATATACAGAAGCAGGCACCCGGACCGTTATATACAGAAGCAGGCACCCGGACCGTTATATACAGAAGCAGGCACCTGGACCGTTATATACAGAAGCAGGCACCCGGACCGTTATATACAGAAGCAGGCACCCGGACTGTTATATACAGAAGCAGGCACCCGGACCACTATATACAGAAGCAGGCACCCGGACCACTATATACAGAAGCAGGCACCTGGACCGTTATATACAGAAGCAGGCACCCGGACCGTTATATACAGAAGCAGGCACCTGGACCGTTATATACAGAAGCAGGCACCCGGACCGTTATATACAGAAGCAGGCACCCGGACCGTTATATACAGAAGCAGGCACCCGGACCGTTATATACAGAAGCAGGCACCCGGACCACTATATACAGAAGCAGGCACCTGGACCGTTATATACAGAAGCAGGCACCCGGACCGTTATATACAGAAGCAGGCACCTAGACCGTTATATACAGAAGCAGGCACCCGGACCGTTATATACAGAAGCAGGCACCCGGACCGTTATATACAGAAACAGGCACCTGGACCGTTATATACAGAAGCAGGCACCCGGACCGTTATATACAGAAGCAGGCTCCCGGACCGTTATATACAGAAGCAGGCACCTGGACCGCTATATACAGAAGCAGGCACCTGGACCGTTATATACAGAAGCAGGCACCCGGACCGTTATATACAGAAGCAGGCACCCGGACCGTTATATACAGAAGCAGGCACCCGGACCGTTATATACAGAAGCAGGCACCCGGACCGTTATATACAGAAGCAGGCACCCGGACCACTATATACAGAAGCAGGCACCCGGACCACTATATACAGAAGCAGGCACCTGGACCGTTATATACAGAAGCAGGCACCCGGACCGTTATATACAGAAGCAGGCACCTGGACCGTTATATACAGAAGCAGGCACCCGGACCGTTATATACAGAAGCAGGCACCCGGACCGTTATATACAGAAGCAGGCACCCGGACCGTTATATACAGAAGCAGGCACCCGGACCACTATATACAGAAGCAGGCACCCGGACCGTTATATACAGAAGCAGGCACCCGGACCGTTATATACAGAAGCAGGCACCTAGACCGTTATATACAGAAGCAGGCACCCGGACCGTTATATACAGAAGCAGGCACCCGGACCGTTATATACAGAAGCAGGCACCCGGACCACTATATACAGAAGCAGGCACCTGGACCTTATATACATAAGCAGGCACCCGGACCGTTATATACAGAAGCAGGCACCCGGACCGTTATATACAGAAGCAGGCACCTAGACCGTTATATACAGAAGCAGGCACCCGGACCGTTATATACAGAAGCAGGCACCCGGACCGTTATATACAGAAGCAGGCACCTAGACCGTTATATACAGAAGCAGGCACCCGGACCGTTATATACAGAAGCAGGCACCTGGACCTTATATACATAAGCAGGCACTTGGACCGTTATATACAGAAGCAGGCACCTGGACCGTTATATACAGAAGCAGGCACCTGGACCGTTATATACAGAAGCAGGCACCTGGACCGTTATATACAGAAGCAGGCACCTGGACCGTTATATACAGAAGCAGGCACCTGGACCGTTATATACAGAAGCAGGCACCTGGACCGTTATATACAGAAGCAGGCACCTGGACCGTTATATACAGAAGCAGGCACCTGGACCGTTATATACAGAAGCAACAACAAAACAACAACATCTTGCTTGCGCAACTGATTTAGGGGGCTGCCAGGAGTTGGACCCCCACAGATCAGCTATTGATGACCTATCCTGAGGACAGGCCATCAATATCCATTTCCAGCCAACCCCTTTAAAATAATCAGAAACATTATATATTATCAGTGTAAGGCCTCATGCACACGACCGTTGTTGTGTTCCGTTGGGGTTCCGTTGTTCCGTGATCCGTTTTTGTTTCCGTGTGTCTTGCTTTATTTTTGGAGGATCACCAGACATGAAAGAAAGTAAAAAAAAGGTCTAAGTCAAGTTTGCCATGCAAATGATAGGAAAAAAACGGACGCAGATGACAATCTTGTGTGCCTCCGCGTTTTTTCACGGTCCCATTGACTTGAATGAGTCCGCAAACCGTTTTCCGTGAAAAAAATAGGACAGGTTATATTTTTTTGACTGACTGGAACCACGGATCATGGACGACAAACGGTGCATTAGCTGAGTTTTCAACGGACCCATTGAAAGTCAATAGGTCCGCAGAAAATCACGAAAAACGGAACAACGGACACGAAATGAAACAACGGTCAGGTGCATGAGGCCTAAGAAACATTTTTTTTCTGTAATGAAATAGTTCTACAAAAAATTATTTGTAGGTGTAGCCATTAATGAGGGTATAGACATTAGATTCCAAATTCCTAAATGTTTAGCTAAATGTCTAGTTATGACATTCACATGCACATTCAACTCGGTCACGGGCAGTCTAGCAAGCATCACGTCTTTCTTTATTTACCAGGCAGGCTACACTGCAACTTTTTGTAGCACTACTGATTGAGCAACATCCAACTGAATACATTAGATTATGTACAAACTTGTGGATTGCAGCTGCCACTCAATAGTTGAAATCAATTAGAAGCCCTACAAAAAGTTGCAGTGTCAGATGGCCTTAGTGGTTTCTGTGAATGGTATTGCAGTTCATTCCCATCCCCTTGAATAGGAGCCGATGTAGAGGATGGGAGTGGTAGGGGTCCTGATGAGATGTTTTGTCATAGTGTACTCCCTCAGTCTGTTGCTCCCTGGGGATTGATGCGGAAGGGTGGTTTGAAGAATCAAGCCAGAAGTAAATTAATAAAAGTCTAACTTGTAGTACATTTAGCAGTAGTTTGTACAAAGTGCAATTTATGTCCCCAAATGATGAGGTATAGTGGCTGGCAAAGAGAGAAATAAGGCACCTCTGTTGTACTATCTTGCTGTTGACTCTCTCTTTCAACTTCTGGCTAACAGCTGTGTGCTGGCACTTGTGTCTGCAGGCTTTTATATTTAGCCCTGGCTTGGATATGATTTAGGTGATGGGCGTCTGATCCGTAGTCCCTGACTTGCAGCAGGGTCTGTAAAGCGGAGGTCACTGGCCACTCTGCTGTCTGTAAATGCTGTAGCTTTGAAGATATTCGCCGTTCTGTATTCCTAAAGTCTCTCTGCATTGATGGTCTCACAGATGAACTGGATCTAATGCAGGTTCCTAAGACCCTTTGAGCAGGAACAATTGGACATGCTTCCTCACACCTCACTGTCCTAGCTACAACTCCCGCTCCTGGCAGTAGCAGCAGCCCACTCCTACCAAGAGGGGAGGAATGGGATTATTTGTCCCATTTATTTTACCAACCGAAGCCAACTGTACCTCATATGTTGAAAACACATAACAACCTTTGCAGATACCCCCGAGTCTGGGGTACTACACCAGTACCATAAGTATGAAGTTGTGCCTGGTAAATAGTGAAGGGGATGTGACCCTTCAATCAGCTAATCAGTTAGGGTGCTAGGAGTCGGACGCCCACCATGAACTAAGGATAAAGCTTCATTATTGTAGTCCTGAAAAGTCTCTCATCTCTTGTGCTGCTTCCAAATATACATTTTGCATCACTTCATCGGGTTTTTAAAGATGTTGGTTTTCAATGAGAGCCATCTTTCCTGAATGCAGCTCTGGTGTTTTTTTTTGTGTTTTTTTGGTAATGGTAAGTAATGTAATATACTGTAATTAAACTTACTCAACCTTTGTAGAGTATTTTATCTAATAACTGCTAATGGCTTTCCATGGTGAACATTTGTTTTAAGTTGGAGATACAATCTAAAGGCCCCACACAATGCTCCTGTCCATAATGCACCTGGGAGAGCAGAAAACAAATCTGCTGCCATCAACCAATTGACAATGACAGACGGCAGGACCCTCATTACATGTCACAATAACCCCCGGCTCCACAGGTTGCTGTAGACATCAGAGAACACAATTCCTTGGTCAGCGCTGCTGAGATCTCTGGGTGAGAAGGTCCTATTTATGGCAATGACGCAGAAGCCTATTGTTTGAAGCACAGTGAAAGTGCGGGAGCGAGGGTACAGAGAAAATAACCATCTCCTCCAGCGATAACAGCTGTGAGCAGCTACTCTTTCAAAAAAGGAAAAGCAAGTTATCTTGATGAGAGGCAAAGTAAATAATAGATAATAAATCAGGTTTTTGTTCACACTGTTGTTATGGTTTACTGTTTTACAGGGCCCATGTCGGATCCCACTGACTGTTCTGTCAGTCATTTGCAATGGATACCTGAGATGAAGTGAACAGAGCCCAAAAGGTCTTAAAGGGGCTGTCCAATCCATTTTCCAGTAATGGCCTACCTCAGGGTAGGACATCACTATCTGATCGGCGGGGATTCAGCACCCTGTACTAGGGATCGACCGATATTGATAATCTGTGAACTTTCAGGCCGATAGCTGATCATTTATACCGATATTTTATATCTCATAATACATATTATATTAGTTGGCAGTTACTGAGGTGGTAGAAATTTGCATTTGGCATTAGTATATTATAAATGTAAATTATAAATTAATAAAGCCCTTAGTTGGTAGTCAATTTATAATTTACATTTATAATATACTAGTGCCAAATGCCAATTTCCACACCATCCCCCCCTCCTCCCTGACTTTATTAACCCCTATCAGACCTCAGATCAGACCTTTATTAACCCCTATCAGACCTCAGATGAATAAAATAAAAAACTCCTTACCTCTCCTGCGCCGCAGCTCCTCTTCATCTCCAGGTCCGGTGTCTCGCTCCCCTGTCTTCTCCGGCCCGCGCTGCACTGTCACCTGACAGCGTACAGCGTCAGGTCATAGTGCGCACACTACGTCCTGTTGCTGTACGGTGTCAGGACAGTGCAGCGCGGGCCCCATCAAAGAAGACCAGGGAGGGTGAGTATCGGAAGCGCTCGCTGCGCTTCTTCCCCGCTCCTGGCACCCGATGCATACTAGTGCTCGCTTCCATAATGGAAGCGCTCACTAGTATTCGCTTTATATGCATTATCGGTATATCGGCAAGGTTAGATGCCGATACCGATAATGTACAAAATACTGAATATCGGCCGATAATATTGGTACTTCCGATAATCGGTCGATCCCTACCCTGCACCATCGTCGGTGTGGAACAGCCAATTGGTGGGAGCAGCATGATGGCTCAGTGGTGAGCAGGTCCTGGGTTCGAATCTGACCAAGGACAACATCGGCATGGAGTTTGTATGTTCTCCCCGTGTTTGCGTGGGTTTCCTCCAGGTACTTCTTTTTCCTCCCACACTCAGACATACTGATAGGGAACTTAGATTGTGATACTTATGTCTGTAAAGTGCTGTGGAATATAGTAGCGGAGTAACCAGGAGACCACTACAGTCATCACTTATGCAGGGGGACGGGAGTGTGGAGCAGCCTATGGCAGACCACCTTAGGGACCGTCCTTAACCGCCAGAATAAAACTTCACTTTCTCAGTCATTCTTCTGCTAAAACCATCCACTGAGGTATGGTTAAACAGGCTGCCAGGTTTCCTATCTAAAACTGCTGACACATTCTCTTTAGGTCTCTTTCACACTACCGTTTTTTTTTTCCGTTTTGCGGCCCGTTTTTTGCGTTCCGTATACGGTCCGTATACGGAACCATTCATTTCAATGGTTCCGCAAAAAACGGAATGTGTTCCGTATGCATTCCGTTTCCGTATTTCCGTTTTTCCGTTCCGTTGAAAAGATAGAACATGTCCTATATTTGGCCGCAAATCATGGTCCGTGGCTCCATTCAAGTCAATGGGTCCGCAAAAAAACCGGAACACATACGGAAATGCATCCGTATGTCTTCCGTATCCGTTCCGTTTTTTGCGGAACCATCTATTGAAAATGTTATGCCCAGCCCAATTTTTTCTATGTAATTACTGTATACTGTATATGCCATACGGAAAAACGGAACGGAACAACAGAATGGAAACGGAACCACAACGGAAGCAAAAAACGGAACAACGGATCCGTGAAAAACGGAACGCAAAACACTGAATTCAACATACTGTAGTGTGAAAGAGGCCTTAAGCATAGCTAATTTCAGTCTGCCTCTTTTCAGAAGAGCATGCCTCTTAAATGTCATAGCGTTAATGCAAGGTCTTCCAGGGATTTAGACATTTTTGGTGTAAATATTACTGATCATTACAATTTATATTTTGGGATATACAGTATATACTTTGAGACATAATTACTAGCCCTCCTTTTGGGTCTATATGGACATACTGCTGCTGCCCAGACAGGCACTGGTTTTAGGCATTTTCAGTTGGACACTTAGGAGATATTCACACGCGGCAGATTTGATGATTTCTGAAACGGTTTCATTTATCTAAGGTCACGTTCACATCTCCGTTTAGGAGATCCGGCTGGTGTCCAGAAAAATAAATTCTTGCATGCAATGGTGTAGTCTGGCCAAAACCCAGCATTTATGCCGGAAATCAGCCGGATCACCGCTAAACCTCATTGCAGTCAATGGGGATCTGGCGGTGAAATAGAGGATCCGGTAAGGTTTTTTTTTCAGCTGAAAGCATAGCATTTGCACTGGATGAGGCAGAAGGATCTCCTAAATGGAGATGTGAAAGCGGCCTAAATAGCCTTTGCAGAAATCCATGTGCTCGCTGCAGATACAAATGGACTAAGGGTACTTTCACACTAGCGTTAAAAGAATCCGGCAGGCAGTTCTGTTGCCGGAACTGCCTGCCGGATCCGGAAATCCGTATGCAAACGGATATCTTTTTTTCCGGATCTGGATCCGTTAGACTTATGCACTGAAATACCGGATCCGTCTTTCCGGTATCATCCGGAATAACAGATCCGGTATTTAATTGTTTCAAAGCTAGAAAGAACTGCGCATGCGCAGACTGGAAAACCGGCAATTTCTGGAACACTTGGTACCGGATCCGGCATTAATACATTTCAATGGAAATTTAATGCTGGATCTGACAAGTGCGGTAGTGTTCCAAAATTTTGTCCGGAAAAAATACCACAGCATGCTGCGGTATTTCGTCGGGTCAAATACCGCACAAGATGCATACTGAACAGATTGCTTTCCATTTAGCATGCATTGGGACACAACAGTTTTTTTCCGGTATTGAGACCCTTTACCGTATTTCAACACTGGAAAAGAATAAAAATGGGAAAGTACCCTAAAATGTAGAAAACAGATTTTTATAAATTTCTGCAAAAAATCTACAACATGTAAATATAAGCTAATATTAAGGCTACATGCACACGACCGTATGTGTTTTGCAGTCCGCAAATTGCGAATCCGCAAAATAAACTGATGACATTCCGTATGGCATCCGTTTTTTTGTGGATCCATTGTAATGATGCCTATCCTTGTCCGCAAACTAGAAAAAAATAGGACATGCACTATTTTTTTGCGGAGCAACGGAACGGGCATACTGATGCGGACAGCACACATTGAAATGAATGGGTCCGCATCCTATCCGCAAGAAAAACGGATCGGACACGGAAACAAAATACGGTCGTGTGCATGAGGCCTAATGGAGATCTGCAGATCATTTGCGGCACAGAAGATCACTACACATGACCTTCCATCCACAGACATGTTGGGGGTTACAATGATCTACACAGTTGTTTCCTATGTGCAGTATAAATGGTGACTGAAGGAGTCTGGTCTTGGACATTATTCGCTGCTGGACCACAGTGGTCAGAGGAGATGAGTGGGAGACAATCCCAGCATTGACATTAATATACTCAGCTGTCCGACATGTTTGTTCTCTATAGACATAACACTAGATAAAAAAGACTGTGATCTCAGAGAGCGGGGAGGCCGCAGCAGGAGTCGGTGTAATGCTGTTTACCACAGAGCGGCATAAAACCTTACCGTAATGTATTATGCAGAAGCGCTGACACACAGCAGAGCGACTGCAGCAGCAAATTGCAGTCTTTATCACACCTTCTGTCTGCCCTTAATATCCTGCAGTTTACATTAACAAAACCGGAGACATTGGGCTCATTAGGCAGTCCCTGCAGACACCGGACTGATGGTGGATCTAGCCTGAGCTTTACATCTTGTGCATGTGGGGCGTGTGCACTTATAATAAATTATTGCACGCTCCTCCTGCATTGTGAAAAGATCTGCCTACAAACCCGCTACCTGGATATATTTTTGAGGCAGGGTGGATAAAAATCAATGATTTGTTTTTAAAAAAATCTAAAAAAGCTGATTTTTTTTTATTTAAATCAGATTTTTTTTTATATAAAATGCTTTTTGAGGAAAATATATTACTATCCAAAGATTATTCCATCATGAAATAAAGATTTGTTTTTAAATTATGTAGAATAAGGCTGTATATGTTTCTATATGTTTATTTTTTTGGATAAATAAATTCCATTAATCCATTCACAATGTCATGCTCTTCCAGAGGTTTTTGTAAGATTATTGGGCAGTTTCTCTGCCTACAAGATATTATCACAGATACTCGGTTTACTTTTGCAGTTCTCAAAACTGAATTTGACTCAGCAGAGATCACATGCCTCTTCTTCACAGCAAAAATGTTATAACATGAACAGAGTTGAGAAAAAGACCTTAATCCTAACGTCTACAAACCTATGAATGCAGAATTAACCTAATCAAACTAATATGAAAAGTTGTTATTCTAAAAATCGTCATCTACTTGCATATTACAAGTTATACCAGCAAGAATTAGTCTTTAAGTAGAAAACTATGATTTTAATCAAGCCTTACTGACTACTGATTTAAATTGTGATTTAAATCAGTTTGATTTAAATCAAATCCACCCTGTTTTGAGGTGTTTCCATCAGAAATAATACAAGTTGCATGCAACTTCATTATTTTTTGGAGGGGTGACCTGCGCGTGTGACAATATTCTGCTGCCCTTTATCTGTGGCTACAATCTAAGGCCTCTTTCACAGGTTAGTGAATCCCGAATGTGTGCTGTCCATGGAGACCACTGACAGCTCCCGCATCCACTGTCCTTCATACCTATTAGACTGGCTGACCTGTTACATGTGCGCTTGGCAGCTGAAGACGTCTGTGTTGGTCCCATGTTCATATGTGTCCGCATTGCTGAGAAAAATGATGTTTAAATATAGGCACATGAGCCTCTAGGAGCAACAGGGGCGTTGCTGTTACACCTAAAGGCTCTGCTCTGAAACACCTTCTCCACTCTGAATGACAGAGGCAGGCAGTGTAAACATCATCATGCCTGGTCCTGTCAATCAAAATGGAGAGTGTGCAGAGGCTGCAGAGAGAGCTGAGCTCTAGGTGGAACGGTAACGCCCCCATTGCTCTTATAGTTTCATTTGCATATATAAAACCATCATTTTTCTCAGCAGTGCGGACACATATGAACATGGGACCAACACAAATACCTTCAGCCCCAAGCGCACATGTAACAGGTCAGCCAGTGTCATAGGTACAAATCTGCTGACAGATGCCGTTTAATGTGCGTATTCAAACATCAACAATTAATCCATGATTACCGATCCCTCACGCACATTGTAGTCTATGGGTCGGTAAAAACCACAGACACAACAGGGATACCATCCATGTTCGGTCAGTGGTTTTCATGGATCATTGCTAGAAGATGCTCTGGAAACTTAATTACAGCCTAGCAGTGTCCGTGGAATACGGATGAAACACGGAGGTAAAAAAACTGACACATGGACCAAGCATGGATCCTTCATGGACATCTTTACAGCTAAAACACTGACCACCTTGTCACGGATATCATCACAGATCAGGTCGTGTGAAAGAGGCCAAACTCAATGGCTGCTTGGTGACCTGTCCACATATCTCCCGGCAATATGGAAAGAACCTGCAACGTAGCATGTGCAATGCGTCCAGGGCTGCCATCAGAAATTTTGGGGCCCCTTACACAGCTCAAGGCCTGGGCCCTCCAACCCCCCTCCCCCTAGGCGAAAGCTAATTTTGCCGCCCCCCCTTGACTCAGCCCATTGACCACACCCTTTAAACCGCCTCTTTTTGGCGGCCACCTATTTAATGATTCATGCAACATTTTACTTGACCAGCTAATTTTAGATATTCTAGATATTCTTGGTGGTCATCTGTGCCATTTTGGCCTGAAAACATGACATGGCCCTCTACACTACATTACATTATTGACAACTGTAAGTTTTTACCTTGACTGGTGGTGGCCTAGGTGTGTATATCAGCAGGTCTGCTCCAGTCACTGTTATCCGGGGGATCTGTGGATGACACACTGTTATGGGGGGGGGGATCTGTGGATGACACACCGTTATGGCGGATCTGTGCATGACACTCTGTTATGGGGGATCTGTGGATGGCACTGTTATGGAGGGGGATCTGTGGATGGCACTGTTATGGAGGGGGGTCTGTGGATGGCACTGTTATGGAGAGGGATCTGTGGGTGGCACTGTTATGAAGAGGGATCTGTGGGTGGCACTGTTATGGAGGGGTATCTGTGGGTGGCACTGTTATGGAGGGGGATCTGTGGGTGGCACTGTTATGGGGGGGATCTGTGGATGGCACTGTTATGGAGGGAGATCTGTGGATGGCACTGTTATGGAGGGGGATCTGTGGATGATACATACCGTATATATAGCATCTTATGCTATATGTGTCATCTACAGATCCACCCCATGACAAGGTCATCCACAGATCCCCCTCCATAACAGTGTTCTGTGCATGACACTATTATGGGGGATCTGTGGATGACACTATTATGGGGGGATCTGTGGATGGCACTGTTATGGAGGGGATCTGTGGATGGCACTGTTATGGAGGGGATCTGTGGATGGCACTGTTATGGAGGGGATCTGTGGATGGCACTGTTATGGAGGGGATCTGTGGATGGCACTGTTATGGAGGGGATCTGTGGATGGCACTGTTATGGAGGGGGATCTGTGGATGACACATACCATATATAGCATCTTATGCTATGTGTCATTCACAGATCCCCCTCCATAACAGTGTCATCCACAGATCCCCCATATAAGTCTCATCCACAGATCCCCCTCCCCATAACAGTGCACAGATCCCCCCATGTGTGATCCACAGACCCCCCCATAACAATGTCATCCACGGATCCCCCTCCCTATAATCCCCCTGCCCGCCACTCACAGTAGTATACATTTATAAACTGTAATCGGTATCCTGCAGACAGTAACTTTAACTTTAAATCAGCGCTCATCTCTTTACTACCTTACATTCAGCTCCCTCCAGTAACAGGCAGAGCGGGCCTAGTGGGAGGAGCAGGCGCGTGACGTCAGTGAGTGAGCGCCGCCCGCACTGCCTGTTACCGGAGCTGAGTCAGTGTAAGATAGTAAAGAGATGAGCGCTGATTTAAAGTTAACACACTGACACCCAAAAATAATATATGGCTCGGGACCGGCCGGGCCCCGGGCCCCTGGGGTATCGGCTTTACCCCCCCTGATGGCGGCCCTGAATGCGTCACTGCCAAGACAATGTGTGTCACGTAGGCCTAATGGAGCGCCGCTTACTGAAAGAGCAGCTATGGAGGATCAGCAGCAGCTTTACATCTTGGAAGCCTGTAGATATCAGCCAGAGTAAATGCAACAAAAACAGCCCTGCAAGGATACCCAAAGTCTTACCAGAGATGACAGCACAGCACACCTAAATATTAATCATGGCAAAACTGTTATTTCTATCCACTGCTGGGAAATTATCTGAGCTGCTTCCTGAGAAGACTCCAATATAACAGGAATTATCCTGAAAATAAACTACTGCGGTCACTCTCCAGTCTCTATGGGAAGCACCACTAGGTCACTCTGTGATAATATGTATGTCACAGGGCGCCGTCTTCGCGCTCCTTCCCTTCAGTGCCGCCGGAGCCCTGCAATAACTTCGGAGCAGGGACATGCGCTGCGTCGTCTCCAGGGCAACGGGGCGGAGAGGACCCGGCCGCGCACGCCTCCCTTGCGTGGTCAGCGACCTATAATCCCACAGTTTCGGCGAAAAGTCTGAGTGCCTTAATCACAGGCAACCTCTGACCAGCAGGCTGCCTGTTTAATAGAGGAGAGGGGGAGTCATGTGACGCTGGCCACGTCACATGACTCTCCCTCTCCTCTACTTAACAGGCAGCCTGCTGGCCACAGGTTGCCTGTGATTAAGGTCCTATACCTTGTGTATATTCCGTTGGCATTTTACTCGCTATTTGTATTTCGGCTTGTTACTTGACTTCGTCTCTTGCTTGCTCCTATTGTACTTTTGCATCTCCTGGTATTTGACTTCGGCTTGACTTTGACCTGTCCTCGCTTGCTCCGTGTTATACTTGCTCCTCCTGGTTTTGACCTTGCTAGTTCAACCTCTCTGTTTGTCTGTTTGTTTGTCTTTCCGCACTTACGCAGTCTAGGGATCGCCGCCCAGTTGCGCTCCGTTGCCTAGGACGGGTAAGTGCAAGTAGGCAGGGACAGAGGAGTGGGTGGAGTCAGTTTGCACCTTCCCTATTCCCCTTCTCGTGACAAAGTAATGGCCACAGTCAAATGAAATCTAAAAGGGATAATGTATGGCACCCTAAGGTTTCATCTCACCATGGAGATGGGGGCTGTAGGGTTAGGTTACATACAGTCCTTACCTCACCGGCGTGCTGCAGCTGCTCTCCAAAGTCCTTTGTCTGAATCCGCATTATGGGACTGTTTCTGAAAAACAAAAAAGGATCCAAGATAAATATAATGTCCTAGATGTTATCACGAAAGTGATAAGCTACAGGGTTAATACAGGAATCAGTCACTTGTCTAAATATGAAATCTGCCGGATCTAAAGAACACGTACCAAGATCACGGCCACTCCTGTGTATTTCAGGGGCAGGAATTTTAGGGTGAAAAATTCAAAAGATAAAAAAAATAAAAATAAAAATAAAAACTTTGACAGTGTCCAGAGATCCTAAACTTCCATTAAAGAGGTTATCCCACATGATGAATGTAGAAATATGACAAAAAGACATCATAGGATGCAGGATAGTCTCTTTTAACCCCTTAAGGACTCATCCCTATTTCACCATAAGGACTTAAGGTGTCAATTTAAGTGCTGATAACTTTAAAACGCTTTGACTTATCCAGGCCATTCTGAGATAGTTTTTTGTCACATATTGTACTTCATGACACTGGTAAAATGAAGTTAAAAAAAAATCATTTTTATTTATAAAAAAAAATACCAAATTTACCAAGAATTTGAAAAAAATTGCAAAATTTCCAAGTTTCAATTTTTCTACTTTTATAATACATAGTAATACCTCCAAAAATAGTTATTACTTTACATTCCCCATATGTCTACTTCATGTTTGGATCATTTTGGGAATGATATTAGATTTTTTGGGGATGTTACAAGGCTTAGAAGTTTAGAAGCAAATTTAGAAATTTTTCTGAAATTTTCAAAAACAAAATTTTTAGGGACCAGTTCAGGTCTACACCATGTCTTATTTGAAGCCCCCCTGATGCACCCCTAGAGTAGAAACTCCATAAAAGTGACCCCATCTAAGAAACTACACCCCTCAAGGTATTCAAAACAGATTTTACAAATGTCGTTAACCCTTTAGGTGTTCTACAAGAGTTATTGGCAAATGGAGATGAAATTTCAGAATTTCAATTTTTTGGCAAATTTCCCATTTTAATCCATTTTTCCCAGTAACAAAGCAAGGGTTACCACCAAACAAAACTCAATATTTATGGCCCTGATTCTGTCGTTTACAGAAACACCCCATATGTGGTGTAAAACGCTGTACGGGCACACGGCAGGGCGCAGAAGGAAAGGAATGCCATACGGTTTTTGGAAGGCAGATTTTGCTGGACTGGTTTTTTTGACACCATGTCCCATTTGAAGACCCCCTGATGCACCCCTAGAGTAGAAACTCCAAAAAAGTGACCCCATTTTAAAGACTACGGGATAGGGTGGCAGTTTTGTTGGTACTAGTTTAGGGTACATATGATTTTTGGTTGCTCTATATTACACTTTTTGTGAGGCAAGGTAACAAGAAATAGCTGTTTTGGCACAGTTTTGTTATTTAGAACACCGTTTTGTTATTTAGAACATTCATCTGACAGGTTAGATCATGTGATATTTTTATAGACCAGGTTGTCACGGATGCGGCGATACCCAATATGTATCCTTTTTTTTATTTATGTAAGTTTTACACAATGATTTCATTTTTGAAGCAAAAAAAATCATGTTTTAGGCCCCTTTCACACGGGCGAGTATTCCGCATGGATGCGATGCGTGAGTTGAACACATTGCACCCGCACTCAATCCCGACCCATTCATTTCTATGGGGCTGTTCACATCAGCGGTGATTTTTACGTATCACTTCTGCCTTGCGTGAAAATCGCAGCATGCTCTATTTTGTGTGTTTTTCACGTAATGCAGGCCCCATAGAAATGAATGGGGTTGTGTGAAAATCGCAAGCATCTGCAAGCAAGTGCGGATGCGGTGCGATTTTCACGCACAGTTGCTAGGAGATGAACGGGATGGAGACGCGATCATTATTATTTTCCCTTACAACATGGTTATAAGGGAAAATAATAGCATTCTGAATACAGAATGCATAGTAAAATAGTGCTGGAGGGGTTAAAAAAATAATAATAATAATTTCACTCACCTTAATCCACTTGATCGCGCAGCCGGCATCTCTTCTGGCTTCTTTCTTTGCTTTTCACAGGAACAGGACCTGTGGTGACGTCACTCCGGTCGTCACATGATCTTTTACCATGGTGATGGACCATGTGATGACCGGAGTGACGTCACCACAGGTCCTGTTACTGCACAAAGCAAAGAAAGAAGCCAGAAGAGATGCCGGCTGTGTGATCAAGTGGATTAAGGTGAGTTAAATTATTATTATTATTTTTTTTAACCCCTCCAGCGCTATTTTACTATGCATTCTGTATTCAGAATGCTATTATTTTCCCTTTTAACCATGTTATAAGGGAAAATAATACAATCTACAGAACATCGATCCCAAGCCCGAACTTCCGTGAAGAAGTTCGAGTTTAGGGACCAAACATGCCGATTTTTCTCACGCGCGTGCAAAACGCATTACAATGTTTTGCACTCGCGCGGAAAAATCGCGCATGTTCCCACAATGCACCCGCACCTTTTACCGAAATGCCCGTCTGAAAGAGGCCTTAGTGTTTCCATAGTCTGAGAGCCATAATTTTTTCAGTTTTTGGGCGATTACTTTGGGTAGGGTATGATTTTTGCGGGATGAGATGACGGTTTGGCACTATTTTGGGGTGCATATGACTTTTTGATCGCTTGCTATTACACTTTTTGTGATGTAAGGTGACAAAAAATGGTTTATTTTGCACAGTTTTTATTTTTTATTTTTTACAGTGTTTATCTGAGGGGTTAGGTCATGTGATATTTTTATAGAGGCGGTCGATACGGACGTGGCGATACCTAATATGTATACTAAAAATTATGTTTTAATGTCTCCATATTCTGAGCCATAGTTTTTTTTGTTTTTTGGGCGATTGTCTCAGGTAGGAGCTCATTTTTTGTGGGATGAGGTGACTGTTAGATTGGTACTATTTTGGTTGACAAACACCTTTTTGATCGCTTGCTGTTGTACTTTTTGTGATGTAAGGTGACAAAAAAAATGGTTTATTTGGCACAGTTTTTAGTTTTTTTGGTGTTCATCTGAGGGGTTAGGTCATGGGATATGTTTATAGAGCCGGTCGATACGGATGCGGCGATACCCAATATGTATACTTTTTTTTTTCCTATTTTTTTTTTTTACTTTATTTGGGGAAAATGACGTTTTTGTTTATTTTTACTTGAACTTTTAATTTGGGGGGGGGGACGACTTTATTTTTTCAACTTTTTTTTACTTTATTTTTTGTCCCACTTTGGGACTTCAACTTTTGGGGGTCTAATCCATTTTACAATGCATTCCAATACTTCTGTATTGGAATGCATTGTTTCCCTGAAGTTTCCCTGTAGGGTCTATGGCCAGTCTGCCACTGCCTATTATTTTGGCCGGGTTTTGGCAGCACCTGGCTGTCCTTAAATAGGCAGCTGGGCTCAGAAGCCATGTCTCTGTGCTGGGATCTGGGAGCCTTGTGTCTGGATTAAGGCTTGCTACCTGTTTGGTGTGAACACAGGTTGGTGCTGCTATCAGCAAGGACTCTTTGAGGCAGAATTGCCGCATCGTGTGAATTACCACCAACACCTCAAGGTGACTTTTTGTTTGAATATGACTGTTTGTTTTGTCACTTGTCTAAAGTGTGAATAAAACACTGAACTGTTTGAACTTGTTGTTGCCTCTATACTGCGTCCGCTAATCCTGTCTACCAGTCACCACAATATATATATATATTCTACAAGAGATCACAGCACTCCAATCCCAATACTAGAAAACCGTTTATTTTCAAGTGTCCATAAACATGTGACGATTTAGCTCAAGCATAAAAAAAAAGCTCCAGGTGGGAGCTGAAAAGTCGCATATTGTTGTACACTTGAAAATAAATTAACAGTTTTCCAGTTATATAGTCTCAAAAAGGACAAAAACAGGATTCAGCGAGTTTCTCTGAATGGAATGTAGATTGACCTACTGAGTTTAATGGGTCCACATGTCTGTGTGCAGCCCACAGACAGAAAATACAGCCAGGCTGAATATCTTAAGATACAAGATACATACATGTATATACAGTGGGCTAAAGTATGTATACAAACGATACACCTAGAGCCTACCTGTAAGACTAGTAATATCACAGGTATAATAATAATCTAGTAATACTCAAAGCATAAAAGACATAACTCTGTGCAGGAGATGAGCAGTATATAACCGTTCTATGGGTCACCTGTGATGATGTACGGTATTCTAGGAGAAGAGCTCTTCATCAGCGGAGCGGAGTGCAGCCGGTGACATAACACAGAGTCAAGCCCAGATCTCCACAGATACCAGACTTATTTGCTGGAGCTCAGTCACATGCTGTTTTATGTCAACACATTTGTTGATAGTGGCGATTGACTGTGTGCTTAGTGTAATAAAAAGTGAAGAGCTCCTATACAGCCTTAAAGGGGTTGTGTCACTTCAGCAAGTGGCATTTATCATGTAAAGAAAGCTAATACAGGGCACTTAGGCTACTTTCACACTTGCGGTAGCCTTTTCCTCGGCATGTTTGCCGTGCTGCGGCCAGACCTCTGGCCCGCACCCATTATAGTGAATAGGGCGGGAGTGGACTAGCGGTAGCACCAAGGCCAGCGTTAGGGGGGGAAGGGGGGCAAACTGGGCAATTGCCCAGGGCCCCCATCCTCTAAGGGGCCCCCTGCTTCAGTGCTGCTGTTCAGCTGAACGTTCCTTGGACGGGCGGACAGCTGAAAAGCTGCACTTTCCAATGCAGTGTAAGGCCCCCTCCCTGTACACATAACACAAGTCATTACCACAGTGCTGCTCTGCAAACTGACAGCTCCAGACACCAGCAACACTCTTCTACTGGAGCTGTAGGACCTGCCATGATGTCACCTGCAGGAGGCGGAGCTCAGCAGAGAAGAGGGGGATGAAGGACCTGTGGTGACCTCACCATCATGTGACCAGAACAGGAGGCGGAGCTCACCAGTGCAGTAAAGAAGAAGAAGAAGACCAGTGATGCATGGGAAGAAGTGAAGGATTCAATGTATGTGCCAGGGAAGTGCTGGGAGTTGTAGTCCTCTCCTCTTATACTTTCTGTTATGTAATATCAGAGTACATTACAAGAGGAGGTATGAGGAGAGGACTACAACTCCCAGCATGTCTAGCTTGTTATGTAATATCAGAGTACATTATAAGAGGAGGTAAAACAGGAGATGACTACAACTCTCAGCATGTCCAGGCCATTATTATGTAATATCAGGGTACATAACATGGGCCTCAAGTCTGTGAGGCATTAGAACAGCGCAAGAAGCCGCAATGACATCAACGTGACCTCCTGCGCTGGGTCTCGCATAATGACATGACCGCGTGAGAGCCGGAGCAGGAGTGGTGATGTCATTGGGACTGGATGCATCAGGGCGCAGCAACACAAGCCACAGATAAAACTGTGGTCTGCATCACAGACAGCGGAGGGTAAAAGGGGAGTGAGGTGGTTTTTGTTATTTTATACTAAATGTCCGCACTGCTGGGAGCACCAGGGAAGGGGGAAGGAGATCCTTATATATACCGTGTACTACTGGGGAGGAATGGAGGAGCATTATATACTGGCACTACGGGGGAACATTATATACATATATATTGGCACTATGGGGGGAGCATTATATATTGGAACTAGTGGGGAGCACTACAGGGGGACATTAGAGCCACTGGGAGCATTATGGTTTATATTACTACTGTAAGGGCACCTGGCACCCCTGACGATCAGCTGTTTGAGGAGATGGCGTGCTGCTGTGCGCACGTGCCGTCTCCTTTCTCTCTTCCTGCTCACTGCTGTATGTCTATGGGACAGCAGCATGGACAGAACGCATCTTCTGCTCAAACAGCTGATCGGCGGGGGTGTCAGGTGTTGGACGTCGGACTCTGCTTTTAGCACATTATTACTAGATTTGGGACCCCACTTTTGATTTTGCCCAGCGCCACATTTAGTCTAAAACTGCCCCTGGGTAGGACGGATCCTCCAGGCTGTTCCCCCGGCGTAGAATAATGGTCTAAATGTAAGACAGCAAGGAAGCTGTCTTACATTTAGAATTGGCAGTGGATACGCCGAAGTTATGTAGAGGCCAGAGCCTCTACATAACTTCAGCGATCCACCGCCAGCGCAGGGGCTTATTAAGACTGGTGTCTAAAACGCTGGTCTTAATAAATGACCCCCATTGTTTGTATGTTCTCATTCATTTGTAGGTTGCTTACTTCATACCAGCCAAACCAGAGAATCATCTACAGGCAGCACTGTTCCAGGGTTCTTGACTCTCATCAGTACAGAGCAGGGTCCTGATGAGGGGTCTTAGGCGCAGTTCAGGGGGTCAAGCGCTGTCTATGAATGAGTCTCGTCATTGGACCACTGCCTGAAAATAAGTCTCCATATACCACCACTTTAATTAAAGTCAGAACCTCCCAAAGCTATTTCTAAGTTGAAAAAGGGGCCACTACTCAGATTACTATTTTGTTGGACCGACAGCACTTGTGCGGACTACGATCCTAAAAGTATAGACTGACACTGAGCTGAAAATGGTTTTAAAATATAAATATAGTTAATTCTTGGAATTCACAATGACGGTAAGTACTTAAGTGTTCATTCTGCAGTTCTACCTCTAGATTGCCCTTATAATTTGGTCCCCATTCTATGCAATATATAGCATTATAATATTCAGCAGCATTGTACCGTAGGCAGTATTATTGTAACACGAAACAAAGAAAACAAATAAGCCTCATAAAAACAATATTACACAGCCCGCTCTAACTGAACAACAACCTATACAAAAACTCTAACAGGAAAAAAAGGAGGACTCAAAACCTTGTATGTAAAAAGTATTATATTCTTTATTGCAGCATATATAAATATATAGACATAAATCATGTAAAATGAGGGAAAAAACATCTAGATATGGAGCAATGTCCACAAACGCTGTGCTGAGTATGGATCCCAAAGCTCCCACAAAAGATGTACATAACACAAAGATAGGCAAACCTGTGCAAATTATATCAGGAAATAATGATATCAGATCTACATAGCAAACCTAATGCTACGGAGGGGGGTGAAGTAACATACCCACTCAAAGGGTTAACCACCCCTAAGTCATTGTAGGACCTGGAGAAACATAAGGGGTGGGGATGACAAATAAATGACAAAAACAGAGGTCAGGACAATAACTAAGGCTCCTTTCACACTAGCGTTCGGCTGTCCGCTCGTGAGCTCCGTTTGAAGGAGCTCACGAGCGGACCCGAACGCAGCCGTCCAGCCCTGATGCAGTCTGAATGGATGCGGATCCGCTCAGACTGCATCAGTCTGGCGGCGTTCAGCCTCCGCTCCGCTCGCCTCCGCACGGACAGGCGGACAGCTGAACGCTGCTTGCAGCGTTCGGGTGTCCGCCTGGCCGTACGGAGGCGTGCGGATCCGTGCGGATCCGTCCAGACTTACAATGTAAGTCAATGGGGACGGATCCGTTTGAAGATGCCACAATGTGGCTCAATCTTCAAGCGGATCCGTCCCCCATTGACTTTACATTGAAAGTCTGGACGGATCCGTCCGAGGCTATTTTCACACTTAGCTTTTTTTTGCCATTTTAATGCAGACGGATCCGTTCTGAACGGAGCCTCCGTCTGCATTATTATGAGCGGATCCGTTCAGAACGGATCCGCCCGAACGCTAGTGTGAAAGTAGCCTAACCTGTGGACATGTTTGAGGGAGCGTGGGGCAAGGGGTCCAAGAACACACCTCAATGTGCGTTTCACCTTGGCGGCTGATATTATTTGGACTGGTACAGGCTTACCTTTTTGTTACGTACATGTATTTCAATCTTTTGTGGGAGCTATGTGGGTCCTTTGGAATCCATACTAAGTATGGCTTTTTTGGACATTGCTCCATATCTAGGAGAATATTTTTTCCCCATTTTACATGATGTCTACATTATTTATTTATATATGCTGCAATAAAGAATATAATACTTTTTATGTACAAGGTTTCAGTCCTGCTTATTTTTCCCCCTGTTATAGGGTTTTTGTATAGCATTATTGGAACACGCAGCCAGTACAGACTGTTATACGGTAGGTGACAAATATGTAGACCTTACCCTTTACCTTCCTTAACCAGAAGTTTGCTAATTTGTGTCTATAATAAACTAGGATAATTATTACCATGTACTATATAATGTCATTAAAGGGTAACTGACTTAAGACATGATGTACTGGTGACCCGTCATGGTGATTGAATGGTGGGGGCCTTGGGACTATTCTCCCATATAACCTGAGGCACTTCAATAAAATTGTAATTCTTTATCTGCAATAATCTGCTTTGTAATGGATCCCGTTTTTTTTTTACTTGACAGAATGGTGCAACATGTTAAGCTTTTCAAAGTGCAACAGAAATTGGAACATAAATGACCAATTGATGTGTGAACAATGTTGGCCCCATCAGAATGACTAGGATACAGAGCCAAACAGAACATTCTGTAATGATCAGTGGTGTGGAACCACTTTGTCAAACAACCGGCTTGACTTTGGGCTAAACCTACAGTAAGGACATTATCCTGGCAGTACCCTGGTATTTACCCTTTAAACTCTATACAGTGATTTGGGCTTTGTTGCAGAGGAGCGACCAGGCTGATACCTCCTGGATTAGCGCCAGTGTGGGTGACAGCTGACTCATGGGGCATTAGGCAAATCTCATAGTCAGTAACGGGCTGAGGTTGGGGCAGGCAGAGTTCTTGCAAATTCATGAAACAAGTCAGAAGGTCGTGGAAGGCAGCTCAGGGTTAGTACAGTGATCAGGCGTGAGTCAGGTCAAGAAGCAGTGAATCAGAATTCGGGAGTCCCGCAAAAGTTTGTACACAGACCGATTTTAGCATCTTTGCAAGACCTAGCAAGCTAATAAACCTATTGATCATGCAGTGGGTGAGACAAACAGCACAGCATATATAGCAGAGCTGATTAACATATTAGAATCAGCTGCACACAGAACCAAAGGAGGGTTAACCCTTGCAATACTGAAGAATAAGGTGACATTCAATGAAAACTATTAGAATACATTGTCAGGGGCAATGGACCTGCAACAGAAACAAGGAAAGTGGAGCAGCACCCATGTCTGACAGAAGGAGCCAACTTCAATTTCCACCGATCAGAAAGCAGTACTATTTAAAAAAATAAAAAAAACATATAGGTAATGGGACAACCCATTTAATATTTACCAAGAAGAGAAAAGTCAAATGGTACCATCCACATTACAGAGCTGATGAAACCAGTGCCAATGTGTCATGAATCTGTGGAGCGTATGATAACCCCTCACTGATAAGGAACAGTAAATCTCACTTCTGCAGTAAGACTAGTTGTCAGGCGGCGGCTAGAACATAAAAGCACATTTACAATAAACAAGACGTCCTGTAGATCATTTACACCAATCAACTGATCCTAGAAAGAACATATCGACCAGGAAAATCATTACCTTCAAATATTATACTGACATGATAGCCCACCTCCCCCCTCCATTTCAAGAAATTGCATTTACAGCAGAAGTCCTATATACTAATCCTACACAATAACTCCAGTTCTGAGCAACAGCGATATCCAAACTAGACCAAAGAAGCCACAGGGACTGAAATTATCTGCGTCTTCCCTGAAGCCTATTAACAGATAAATCTATTATCTGCTGAGCCGTCGGCAGAATACAGGCTGAAAAAAGAAGCAGCAGGTATTCTGCGTGTGGTGTACAGGCGGCACTGTGCCATACAATGTGTTCACAAGTGTGACTGCCATTCTATTTTTATTTGTGTAATGTGTAGGGGCAGTGATGCTGACTAGTGTTGATCGAGCATGCTCGGCAAATCGCAGTGTTCGGGCAAATACTGCATGTGCTCGAGCGCGATCATAGAGTCTCCTCCCCGCACGTTTGTTGGCTGCTACGCAGCCAATAAATGTGCAGGTAAGTACTGCCACTTACTGTAATGCCGTAGCCATGTTAGTTACTGGCATTACAGTGATTGACTGGCCAGAACGCGTCATCGGGTGCTATAAAGCTGTGCTGTAGAAGGGACAGCTGTGCTGTAAAGGGGACAGATCGTGTAGGGAATTGATTCAATTGAATTTTATTTTTTTGTTAAGCAGGGTTGGTGTTAGAGACCCAAAAGTCCTTTAAAGGACTATTGTTGTATCTGGCAGCAATATATATTTTTAACGCAACCTGTGCTAAATTGCGTGCAATCGTTTGGCCGCTGCATTACCGCCGCAACATTACCTGTGCTACATCTCCTGTATAACGTTTGCCAATCCTAAATATTGGTGACATTCAGTCCAAATTTTTTGCTGCTGGTGGCAGCGACATTATCTGCGCTACATCTCCTATATAACGTTTGCACATCCAAAATATCAGCGACATTCACTCAATTTTTTTGCGCATACACTTACAAATCCTACGCTACTGTGTGCGTGACATACTTTCAATCATATATACCATTTAATATGCGGAATGCGAGCAGTAAGGGACGGGGGAAGTGGCCGTGCTGCTGATGGTGGACGCAGAGGCCGTGGCCCAGGGTGCGGTGAAACTGTGCCTGCTGCCAGAGGACAAGAAACACACTCATCCACGAAACCTAGCTTCATGTCCCAGTTTGCAGGGCGGCGCAGGACACCACTCTCGACGTCATACCAGTCCGACCAGGTGGTCGGTTGGATTGCAGCAGATAATGCTTCCAGTCGGTTAAGCACCACCCTGTCTTCCACAAAGTCCAGTCTCAGTAGCCAAGAGTCTGATGAATAGAATCCTCACCCTGATCCTCCTTCCTACCACCATGGAGAGTCTTGGCAAACAAGTGATCCCACACTTGGATATTCCAAATAGCTCTTTTCAGCGCCATTCCTTGATTTGGCCCTCTCGCCAAGCCCGCTTGAAGAGGAACATGAGGAGATCTTGTGCCCTGATTCCCAAACTCTTGAGCATCCACAGTCAGAAAAAGATGACAGTGGGGAACGGCATTTAGTGTTTCACGAGGTGGATGATGACGATGAGACACAGTTGCCAATAAGTCAACCGCAGTTCGTGTCTCAAGAGGTTCATGATAAGGATGAGACACAGTTGTCAATAAGTGAGGTTCTTGTTAGGTCAACAAGTCAGGAGGATGACCAGAGTGAGGAAGTGGAAGAGGAGGTGGTGGACGATGAATTCACTGGCCCAACCTGGGAAGGTGGCAAGCCGAGCGAGGACAGCAGTACAGAGGGGGAGGGATCAGCAGCACTCCAACAGGCTGGAAGAGGCAGTGGGTTGGAAAAAGGGAGAAGGCGGGCCACACCAAACAGGCCCACAACTGTTCCCCGAGGCAACCCTTTGCCAAGGGGTAGGTGTTCTGCAGTCTCACGATAAAAGAATTCTCATTTACAACCTGTGCCATACCAAAATGAGCAGGGGCATAAACATTAGCAACCTCACCACCTGCACAAGGCATCAAAGCACCCTAATAGGTGGGCCGAACGCCTGGGTCCACACTCTGCCTCGCCTTTCACTGTGATACGTGCTGGCCAATCCCCTGTCCAAGACGCAGGCCTGTATGCCTCCCGCCATGCACCTGGACCTTCGCAAGCACCATCAGCTAGCACATCCACTTCTGTGTCCCAGCGCAGCGTGCAGATGTCCATACCCCAGGCCTTGGAACGAAAGCGCAAATACCCAGCCACCCACTCACAGGCCATAGAACTAAATGCGCACCTTTCCAAATTGTTGACCCTGGAAATGTTGCCATTTAGGCTTGTGGACACAGAGGCTTTCCACAGCCTGAAGGCGGTGGCCATCCCTCGTTACTCAGTCCCCAGCCGCCACTAATTTGCCAGGTGTGCCGTCCCTGCCTTACACCAGCATGTGTCCCGTAATTATCACCCGTGCCATGACCAACCCAGTTATTGGGAAGGTCCACTTAACGACTCACACATGAACAAGTGCTTGTGGCTAGGGACGCTACATTTCCCTGATGGCACACTGGGTCAACGTTGTGGAGGTCGGGAGTGAGTCATACCCTGGGATGGCACAGGTGCTACCTACGCCAAGGATTGCGGGCCCTACTTCCATCAGGATTTCCGCCACCCCCTACATTAGTGGCTCCAACCCCCACTTCTCCTCCTCCGCCTCCTCCACTTCCACCTCTGAATTCTCATCTTGCAGCACCAGTCAGCCATCAGTCAGTAGCTGGAAGCAGTGTAGCACTGCAGTGGGTAAGCGAAAACAGGCCGTGCTGAAACTTATTTGCTTAGGTGACAAACAGCACACCGCCGCAGAGCTGTGGCAGGGTATAAGGAACCAGACCGAGCTGTGGCTCCCACCACTCAACCTACAACCAGGCATGGTTGTATCTGATAATGGCCGCAACTTGGTGGTGGCTTTGGAGCTCGGCAAGCTCACACACATACCATGCCTACCCCACGTGTTCATCTTAGTGGTTCAGCGGTTTCTCAAAACCTACCCCAATTTGCCTGAGCTACTGGTGAAGGTGCGCTGCATGTATGCCTATTTCCGAAAGTCATCTACAGCTGCCGCCGGTCTGGCAACGCTGCAGCAGCGCTTGAGCACGCACTGGAACTCCACGTTTCACATGTTGGCCAGGCTTTGTGAGCAGCAGAGGGCAGTAGTGGAATACCAGCTGCAACATGGTCGTCGCCTTTCCAATCAGCTTCCACTCTTCACAAGCGACGAGTGGGCATGGATGTCTGACCTCTGAGGTTTTACGCAACTTTGAGGAATCAACACAGATGGTGAACGGTGATGCCGCTATTATCAGTGTAACCATTCCACTTCTGTGTCTACTGAAACGCTCACTGCTCACAATGAAGGCAGACACTTTGCATGTAGAGGTGGAAATGGGGGAAGACAGTACACAGGGTGATAGCCAAACCTCCCTCATTTAGTCTTCTCAGCGTGAAATGATATACCCAACAGACAAGAATACACATGTACATTGATAATAGATTTTTATTAAATAGCATCATAAAAGACAACAAAATAAAAACAGTAGATAATATAATATAAATAGCAGTAATGCTTTCATACACCCCTCCTAATGGCTCGACAATACTATTAGTGCAGAGATAAGAAATCTCCTCAGCAGGCCAAAGAAGAGCGTGTATTGTAATAATACAGGTGATATCTTACAAAGCAAGTTGCAGCAGTTATTAGGAATAGCATAAGATGTCAGTATAAATATATATAAGACACCTACATGTGCAAATCCATCTGGAGCCCATGTAACAGCAACCAGCATGTAACCATCAGTTAAACGTGCAATGGGGGACAAACCTTAGAGCCTTGGTGAGCGCACCCCGACACGCGTTTCGCTCGGCTTCTTCAAAAAGAACAAGGCCTGGATTGCACCTGACTTCTCTACTCCACCAGAGAAAAGTAGCTGAACATAAAGGCCCTTTAAATGTGGCTTTTATGGTGTATTGAATACACTGTATTCCCATGCACCCCTTCCACCACAAAAAAGGGTATATGGTTCAATCTTTCTTTTCTTGTCCTGCTCCATCATATCAACATGCTTATTATGCTGCCCCTGCCCCTAATGTTTTAGGCTACTTTCACACTAGCGTTCGGGCGGATCCGTTCTGAACGGATCCGCTCATAATAATGCAGACGGAGGCTCCGTTCAGAACGGATCCGTCTGCATTATTTTTAGCATAGAACAGCTAAGTGTGAAAATAGCCTAGTACGGATCCGTCCAGACTTTCAATGTAAAGTCAATGGGGGACGGATCCGCTTGAAGATTGAGCCACATTGTGGCATCTTCAAACGGATCCGTCCCCATTGACTTACATTGAAAGTCTGGACGGATCCGCACGCCTCCGCACGGCCAGGCGGACACCCGAACGCTGCAAGCAGCGTTCAGCTGTCCGCCTGTCCGTGCGGAGGCGAGCGGAGCGGAGGCTGAACGCCGCCAGACTGATGCAGTCTGAGCGGATCCGCCTCCATTCAGACTGCATCAGGGCTGGACGGCTGCGTTCGGGTCCGCTCGTGAGCCCCTTCAAACGGAGCTCACGAGCGGACCAGCGAACGCTAGTGTGAAAGCAGCCTTAGATGGTCAGCTCAGCAGCAGGCCCTCACCCCTAATGTTTTAGATGGTCAGATCACCAGCAGGCCCTCGCCCATAATGTCAGGGGTGGCCAACCCGTGGCTCTTGAGCCACATGCGGCTCTTTGCTTCTTCAAATGCGGCTCTAGTTGTGGAGCCGGGAAGCAGTCAGGACGGCTCACTCTCCACCCCATGCTCAGATCTCTTTTCCTGATCGGGCACTGTTGCTACTTTGCAGCTCCAGCTCACTCTCTACTACGTCCTGATGCACACAGTGAGGGAACGTAGTACGTGGAGACACGCACTATGACCTGACGTTGTGCTCATCAGGTCACAGTGGAGAGCATGTCAGACCTGTAGAGTTGCAGGTGCCCGAGCAGGAGCCCCGTGCCTGATCAGGAAAGGGAAGAGATTTTTTTAAATTATAGAACTGAGCTTGGGGGTCTGATCTAAGCATTGGAGGTTCTGATCTGAGCATGAAGGGGGTCCTGATCTGAGCAATGGGGGGAATATCGGAGCATGGGGGGGGGGAATATCGGAGCATGGGGGGGGGAAATATCTGGACATGGGGGGAATATCTGATCATTGGGGGAGATCTGAGCATTGGTGGGGGAGATCTGAGCATTGGGGGGGGAGATCTGAGCATTGGGGGGGGGAGATCTGAGCATTGGGGGGGGGAGATCTGAGCACTGAGGGTCTGACACTGGTAGTCTGATTTGTGTTGTCTGATCAGAGCATTGGGGGTCTTATTTTCGGGATCTGATTTGGAGGTCTGATGAGGTTTGGGGATCTTATTTTAGGTCAGATGAGGATTGGGGATCTGATTTAGGAGTCTGATCTGAGGTATGATGGAATATATATATATATATATATATATATATATACATATACACACACACACACACACACACACACTCACCTAAAGAATTATTAGGAACACCATACTAATACGGTGTTGGACCCCCTTTTGCCTTCAGAACTGCCTTAATTCTATGTGGCATTGATTCAACAAGGTGCTGATAGCATTCTTTAGAAATGTTGGCCCATATTTATAGGATAGCATCTTGCAGTTGATGGAGATTTGAGGGATGCACATCCAGGGCACGAAGCTCCCGTTCCACCACATCCCAAAGATGCTCTATTGGGTTGAGATCTGGTGACTGTGGGGGTTATTTTAGTACAGTGAACTCATTGTCATGTTCAAGAAACCAATTTGAAATGATTTGAGCTTTGTGACATGGTGCATTATCCTGCTGGAAGTAGCCATCAGAGGATGGGTACATGGTGGTCATGAAGGGATGGACATTGTCAGAAACAATGCTCAGGTAGCCCGTGGCATTTAAACTATGGCCAATTGGCACTAAGGGGCCTAAAGTGTGCCCAGAAAACATCTCCCACACCATTACACCACCACCAGCCTGCACAGTGGTAACAAGGCATGATGGATACATGTTCTCATTCTGTTTACGCCAAATTCGGACTCTACCATTTGAATGTCTCAACAGAAATCGAGACTCATCAGACCAGGCAACATTTTTCCAGTCTTTAACAGTCCAATTTTGGTGATCTCGTGCAAATTGTAGCCTCTTTTTCCTATTTGTAGCGGAGATGAGTGGTACCCGGTGGGGTCTTCTGCTGTTGTAGCCCACCTTTCTTTCCCATTCTGACATTCAGTTTGGAGTTCAGGAGATTGTCTTGACCAGGACCACAAACCTACATGCATTGAAGCAACTGCCATGTGATTGGTTGACTAGATAACCGCATTAATGAGAAATAGAACAGGTGTTCCTAATAATTCTTTAGGTGAGTGTATATATCAGATGAAAAAAAAAAAATGTTTGTCTTATTTTTCTTTTTAAAACCTAGGTGCATCTTTAGGGCTAAAAATACAGTGACTCATATGTAAATGTATAGCTTGTGGCTCCTGGTAGTCATGTGTTTTTTTTTTTGCGTCTGTAAGGTTGGCCACCCCATAATTTTTCAAGGGTGTATGATGCCCTCCTTTATGTGTAATAAAGGGTGTTTTGGAGTTCCGTTTCCTTGTAATTTTTGGCAGCCATTTCACTTGGCTTTATGAGTGTGGGAGTCCCACTACCTGAACAATTGTACCACAATGTGAATAAGGCCCTCCTTTATGTGATATACAGGTTGTATCGGAGTGCCTCCTCGTAATTTTTGGCAGCACTTGCACTTTATATACAATATACAGGAAAGAATGTTTCCTAACAATTTTTCCTCTAAAATCGATTTTATCTTCGGTTTTGTGCGTATTATTGTCAGTCTGTAAAAGTGGCGTTCTACTCGGACAACATCGCTCCCAGCAGCGACTTTGGAGTCCAAGATGCTTTCAGACATCCTCCCCATGCTGTTCCCGAACCATTTCAGTGGTGTTTCCATCAATTTCTGACCTTTTCCTATGAACCAGACACCCTCCCCTCTTCAGAGCAGGGGGTGCCTGGTTTAATGCTCGGGTTCTCCCATTCACTTCCATTGTGCTGGGGTGCTCGGTAGAGCACCTGAGCATCCCGAGGTGTTCCACTCGGGCACCCGAGCACTAATGCTGACCATTTTTGTAATATACTTTAATTACTGAAATCGTACATTTCTATTAGAAAAATAGCTCTAAGGCTACTTTCACACTTGCGGCAGGACGGATCCGACAAGCTGTTCACCATGTCGGATCTGTCCTGCCTCTATTGTGCCGTGCCGCCGCTCCGTCCCCATTGACTATAATGGGGACGGGGGCGGAGCTCCGGCGCAGCACGGCGAAAGCAGGACTAAAAAGTCCTGCATGTCCGACTTTTTAGTCTGGCGGCTTTCGCCGTGCTGCGCCGGAGCTCTGCCCCCGCACCCATTAGTGTCAATGGGGACGGAGCGGCGGTCTAGCGACACGACGAAATAGCGGCAGGACGGATCCGACATGGTGAACAGCCTGTCGGATCCGTCCTGTCACAAGTGTGAAAGTACCCTAAAGTGGCCCATTTTGAGCCTTAGCAAAGCTCCTTTGTCTTCTGTTTACATAACAGTGGAGACTTACTAACACTGACCGTGTTATGTAAACAGAAGGCTCAAAATGGGCCACTTTAGAGCAATTTTTCTAATACAAATGTTTGATTTCAATAATTAAAATATATTTAAAAAAATGGTGAGCATCACTGCCCCTACACATTACACAAATAAAAATTGAACTGCAGTTATACTTTAAAGGGGTTGTCCTGGTTCAGAGCTGAACACGGACATATCCCTGTTTTCACCCAGGCAGGCCCACTGATATGAGCATCAGAGCATTTTGTGCGCCAATGTTCTCCTTTGCCCCGCGCTGAATTGTGCAGGGCAAAAGTTTTTTTGGGACATCCTGTGTTTCACCCCCATTCTAATAATTTCATTCTTTTTGGAGAATCTGAATAATAATTATGTCTAAAATAAATGACGCCAACATTTTGGCTGAAACAAAGCCAAGAAAATACTTCACTTACTGTAGCAAATGTGGGCCATTAGGTCATCATTTCTAGGGTACTTCTGGAATTTTTACATTTTATTGAGAGTTCAATCATGTCTTTACTTGGAAAGTTCCATTTGCTTTTGTGAAATATTCAGATCTGTGACTGTAGATCTTTTCATAATGTGGATGCAGATGCCAACAGGATCTACCCTCTAAAATTCCAATATAGGGGGGTTTTAATACCCTGTTGAGATAACAAACACTTATTTCATCGCTGCAGCAGTTCTCCAGTTTTTAAGATGACAAATCTCTACGTCATATGATCTCATGACACAAGGGGATCCAGTCACCGGCGCGGCCAGTGATTGGCTGCAGCCATGTCAAACCGGATGTTTTCCATGAGGGAGCATCACAGGTCGGGAGAAGAAGGAGTCAGCACCGGGAAGCAGGTAAGTAAGCTTCCCTTTACAGGTCCGGTCAAGAGGGAGGGGGGGGGGGGGGGGTTGCCAAAACTTCCCCATTCTTGCATAACCCCTTTAAGGCTACATTGAAACAGCTGTATATGTTTTGCAGTCCGCAAACCGCAGATCTGCAAAATACAGGAATTGGCCGTGTGCATCACTTTTCGTGTGCCCCATTGTCAAAATACCTACTATTGTTGGCAAAACGCACAAGAATAGGGCATGTTCTATAATTTGCGGCAGTGCCGCAGACAGGACACGGAAGGCACTGGTGTGCTGTCTGTATTTTTGATGTACTATAGAAATTAACCGGTCCATAAAAAATGCGATTGGACGCAGACCAAAAACACAGTCATGTGAATGAGGCCTAAACAAAAACAGACAAATGGATGGAGAATTTTCATTTAGGGCATAATTGTAGTCATTATTGCTGCAGAAAATACAAGTGCATCTTGGAAATCGTCTTTGCATTGCTTGTTAAATCTCCATGAATTTTACTCTAAATGACTGGAGCTGAAAATATGTCTTTATGTAAAAGATTGCAATGCATTGCAATACACGAGGTGCGAAGCGATTGTAGGCTAGCCACGCGTGGCGAAATGTCGAGGTGACATACGCTTATTGTAACTCGTGTTCTGCTGTTTTGTGTGCAATGGGGAGGTCAATAAGGACTGGAACATTTTGCAGCATGCAGGAAAGCAAGCACTTCTGACAAAAGCACAGAAAAACAACCCATATATGCCTTAATTTTCAGGCTGCTCGTCTCATTAGGCACCATATACTGTATAGCCAGTTTAAGGCTCATTCACACTGCAGGTCCACATGCAAGCTATGTATTACATGTCCACAACAGGATCTGATCATGTGTAATAAGAAACGAGACTAAAAAGAAATGTTTTATGAAAGGAGTTTATTACCACATATGATGGATCCGGTCCTTTTTTCAGACATTCCTCATTATGGTGTGTCTGACCCGGGAACAAACTCCACTTTGTCATCTAAACATGTGCGAGTTAGGAGTCTGCAAAACATGGATAGATACCAGGCTGCGTGCACTGCGCAATTAGCGGACCACGAATGACCAGCATTATGATAGAAATGCTTATTCTTCTCCGCAACTGCGGACAAGAATAGGACATGCTCTTTTTTGCGGGGCCGCGGAACGGAACTACGGATGCAGACAGCACACAGTGTGCTGTCCACATCTTTTCCGGTCCCATTGAAATAAATGGGTCTGCACCCATTCCGCAAAATTGCGGAACGGATGCAGACCCATTCATATGGTCGTGTGAATGAGCCCTTACAGAGAATGGGAAAAGCTCCATCGTCAGTCCAATCCAGAAATCCGCAGCAATGCCGGCTCTGCCCATCGCTCTAGCTCAGGGATCAGAGACCTTCGGCACTCCAGCTGTTGCGAAACTACAATTCCCAGCATGCCGCATTCATTTCTATGAAAGTTCTTAGAAGAGCAAAGCAAGTATGCATATTGGGAGTTGTAGTTTCTCAATAGCAGGAGTGCCGGAGGTTGCCTACCCCTGTCCTATCTAGATCATAATATTCCCAGTGAAGTCATTGGTCAGTACATACATAAAAAAATATGTGTCTGTTTAATTTTAAAGGGTCAATGTCAGCAAAATGGCTCATTAAAAGGGGTTTCCTGGGAGTAAAATATTGATGACTTAACGTCAGGATAGGTAATCAATATCAGGTAGGTGGGGGTTCAACTCCCGGCATCTCCACCGATCAGCTAAGCTGTGGCTAGTGATGGCATGTTCATTGGTCACAAAGCCTATGTGCAGCTCAGTCCCATTTAAGTAAACAGGCCTGGGTTGCAATACCAAGCACAGCCACTATAGAATGTACGGCACTGTGTGCTTGGTAAAAAGTGAAGAGGCCGCAGCACTGGTTCGAGCACTGGGGTCATGGTAGTCTTACCCCTGTCGATATGATATTGATGACCAATACTATAATTCCAGAAAACACGTTTATACTGTATATCAGAATTAGGGCTCATGCACACGACCATATGTATTTTGCGGTCCGCAAAACATGGATCCACAAAACAAGGATGACATCCGCGTGACGTCTGTATTACATCTGTTTTTTTTTTGCGGATCCATTGTAACAATGCCTATCCTTGTCCGAAAAAAGGACAAGAATAGGACATGTTCTATTGTGCAGAATGGACACATTGAAGTGAATGGTTCCGCATATGGGCTGCAAAAAAAAACCTGAACAGACACGGAAAGAAAGTACGGCCGTGTGCATGAGCCCTTAACAATACATGTTCCCTAATATGATGCTGTTAGAGTGTTACCACATGTTCAGGTTTTTTTTATGCAGTTTTTGAAGCCAAAACCAGGAGTGGATTGAAAAAAGCAGAGAAGTGATATATGTGTAACAACTTTCTCTCCTGTTCTGATCCAGTCCCGATTCTGGCTTCAAAAACTGCATAAAATAAACCTGACCGTGTGGCAGCAGCCTAACTGAAAAGTGTACTCGGCTATGAGACCCTTCCATGGTTGTGCCTATTACATGATATCTTTAGCTCTCAGGATTTCGCAGATGGCGGTAGCAGACAGTATACACCAATGCAAAAATGAATGTGTCTTCAGACATCTGTCTTTAAAGACAAGAAAGAGTAGAAAGGTAAAACATTTGTAAATTTAGGGAAAACACAAACAGAGAATGGATGGAGACCTGCGGTCCTGCCCGGCTAACGGCATATCACTTACTGCCTTTGTCATTCAAATCTCCCGACGCAGGGTCGCTGCTCAAAAGATTTGGATTTATGTAAAAACTGGAGAGAAAACCTTTAGTGCAATGTGATCCTTCATAAAGCTATTATACAAGGGGTTGTCCGTACGCCCTGTTAGGATGGTCTTCTGCTTGGGAATCAGAATGGAGAGCCGCACTCTCACCATCATAGAAACATAGAATGTGTCGGCAGATAAGAACCATTTGGCCCATCTAGTCTGCCCAATATACTAAGTACTATGGATAGCCCCTGGCCCTATCTTATATGAAGGATGGCCTTATACCTATCCTATGCATGCTTAAACTCCTTCATCATGCAGGGACGGAGTGGCCATAGACCCTACAGGGAAATTTCCCGGTGGGCCGAAGCCCAGGAGGCCACCCAAGCTGTCATTGTCCCCGCCTGAGTACATAACGATCTGATGCGTTTAGCATTAATTAATGCTAAGAGCATCAGGTACTTATGCCCCTGGTCGGCATCCACAAATGCCCTTCTGAATTCAACTGCATCTCCGTCCTGAAGACAGTAATACAGCCGAATACTGTGATGCGGGTGGCAGTATTTTATGCTGCACCGTGGTATTTGGTGCTGATGGCGGTATTTGGTGCTGCACTAAGGTACTGCTAGCTCTACCTTCTTGTGTTGCTCTGCCTTCTGTCAATCTAGATCCGCCTACGACATGGGGCCACTTAGGTTTTTTTTCAAGACCACTTTAAGTTCCGAGTCCGCCCCTGCAATCAGGAATTATAGGGCCCCATAAAGCCAAAGTGTCCAGGCTCACTTTCTCCTGACGACTGTGAGATATACAAAGGGCTAAGTGCATTGACTCAGCTGTTTTCATATATCCTATAAACTTTAAGGCCGCTTTCACACAATCAGTGTTTGTTCAGTGATTTCCCTCAGTAAACATTTATCACCTATCCACAAGACAAGCTTTAAACCAAGACCAGGATCCCAGTGCTAGTTGCAATAGTGCCCTGGATACCGGATACAGCTATCGGAAATTTGGTCGAGAGGAAGATCTACAGGTTTATGCTAATCGCTGTATTTGGAAATGTATTGCCGCTACGCCATGCTATGCAAGTCATCACCATGGGGCCTGCTCCATTGCCGGGGCAGGGGGGCAATCTGGTCCGGGCCCCTAATGGCAATACCTCCACTAATGGCGGACCTGGCCGCACTATGAGATTGAAGCGTCCTTGTAGTACAAAAACAGCCATTCATCTAAACGGCACCATGTAATACTACATTTCAGCCTCAGAGGTTGATGCAAGGTAAGGTTCATTCACATGTCCGTAGTGCATTGCGGATCAGCAATGTACCGGGCCGGCACCCCCCATAGAAAGGTATATTCTTGTCCGCAATTGCGGACAAGAATAGGACATGCTCCATTTTCTTGCAGAGCTGCGGACCAGAAGATCAGGGGCGCTCCGGAAATGCGGATGCAGAGAGCACATAGTGTGCTCTCCGCATCCATTCCGTCCCCATAGAGCAGTCTTTCCCAACCAGTGTGCCTCCAGCTGTTGCAAAACTACAACTCCCAGCATGCCCGCACAGCCAAAGGCTGTCCGGGCATGCTGGGAGTTGTAGTTTTGCAACAGCTGGAGGCACACTGGTTGGGAAACACTGCCATAGAGAATGAATGGTTCAGCACCCGTTCCGCACAATTGCGGAACGGATGCGGACCACACTTGCGGATGTGTGAATGGCTGACTGTACATGGATTCCCCTTGTAGAAGCAAGATCCAGGGGGATCAGCTTATCACCCCGACACCCGAATTTTGAAAGGGTTGTCTTAGAGGAGACACATTTTTTGTCTCCTTTAGGCCTCATGCGCATGGCCGTTGTTTTGGTCCGCATCAGAGCCGCAGTTTTGGCGGCTCGGATGCGGACCCATTCACTTGTCTTTGCGGACAAGAATAGGCAGTTCTATTAAAGGCTGTCCGTGCGTTCCGCAAATTGCGGAACGCACACGGACGCCATCCGTGTCTTGCAGATCCACGATTTGTGGACTCCAAAGCACACAACGGTTGTGTGCATGTAGCCTTATATTGAGAATATCAGAGAGAAAACAAGATATGTGAGGGATGAATATCTGGTGCCAGTTCAGGATGCAAAGTCAACACAGTTGGCAATAATCAGCTTTCATGTTTGCCTTACACCAGACGGATCAGACATCGCGCCAATCACTCTAATAGCTAGGACATTTCTGAAGAACAATAGCAGTCAGTAAGAAAAGAATATCCCTTGCTGGTGGACAAATAGTAGACGCACTATTATACATGAGCTTATCTGTACGACTGAGGACATCAGATAGTACAGGACTCGTTACAGGTTATAATTTGTACAGTTTTATAAATGACATATCTAAACAGACATCGGATTGTTTAATCTGCTTTAGTGGCTACAGTATATCGTAGCTGTGCAATGCAGGGAACACTCCAGAATTACAGGATTAGGCTACATGCACACAAACGTTGTTGGTTTCCGTTCCATTTTTTTTTTTTTTCAATGGGTCTGCAGAAAATGCAGACAGCACACCGTGAGCCGTCCGCATCCGTATGTCTGTTCCATAGCCCCCCAAAAAATATATAACATGTCCTATTCTTGTCCATTTTAGGCATTGTTACAATGGATCCGCAAAAAGGCATGTAGCCTTAGGTTCGCTAAAAACAAAGTCAATGTGCAATCACACGTGACGATGAACAGATTGTAGGGAAGGAATGCTGCCTATTCAGTGCGGGTGAAGCTCTGCATTTACAAGCAGAGATCTCCTCCACAATATGAGGACGATGGATTGAAATTGCGATTGCGTGTCCTCATACAGCTGCATTGTTTCAGGGCAGCAGATAGCTGTTCAGACACCACAATCTGCTGCCCAGAAATGATAATTTATGTGCCTGTACAAACAACAGTTTTTCTGCATCTGTTTTTTGTGGATTGGATTCCGCAAAAAATGCAGACAGCACACCATGTGCCCTCTGCATCCGTATGTCCGCATTACCGTCCTGCAGAAAATGTAAACATTTCTAATTTATGTCCATTTGGCAGACGGGAATGACGTCAAACAGCTAGTATCCATATTTAGCAGATCTGCTAAATACATATATGGTTGTGTGCATGAGGTCCAAAACTGAGCTCTGATGACTTTGTATGTTCCAGAGTGTGCGTGTTCCAGAGTGTTAGACCGGGTCTCAGCTCTCTAGCAGGTACCGTTCCTGAGATATTCCCAAAAAATTCAAATATGGCACAATCACATGACCAACAATAGCCAATAGAAGCCTGGAGGTCTTTTCCCAACTGTCATACACACGGTCACATGACACTTATCAGCCAAAAGAAGCTTGCAGGCCCTTAGTCTTCACCTACACACAATTTTACACCAGGTTTCTATAACAACCCAGCCATTTTTTTTTCACTGCTGTAGGTCAGCTTTAAAGGGGCAGGGCGCTGTGGATGACACTGTTAACGGAGTGGAGTGCTGTGGAGGTCACAGTTAAGGGGGAAGGCTGCTGTGGAGGTCAGTGTTAAGGGGGCGGGGTGTTGTGGAAATTACTGTTAAGAAGATGGGGTACTGTGCAGGTCACTGTTAAGGGGGCAGGGAACGGTGGAGGTCACAGTTAGGGGGCAGGGTGCTGTAGAAGTTACTGTTAAGAGTATGGGGTGTTGTGGAGGTCACATTTTAAGGGAACGGAGATCTGTGGAGGTCACTGAAGCTCTGGATTCAGGACAAAAACGAAGACCGCTCTTCCCGATTCTCGGCGACAAAACACCTCAAATAAGTCTCCAGGTTCTGGTCAGTGCGCTCAGTTTGTCCATTCGACTGAGGATGGAAAGCCGAAGAGAAAGACAACTGAATACCCAGACGAGTACAAAATGCCTTTCAAAACCTGGAAACAAATTGCGTCCCCCTATCAGACACAACATCAGAGGGGATGCCGCGTAATTTCACAATGTTATCAACAAACAGCTGAGCTAGAGTTTTAGCATTGGGCAGACCCGATAATGGTACAAAGTGAGCCATCTTATTGAAGCAGTCCACCACCACCAAAATCACAGTTTTCAACTTCCCTGAAGGACATAAATCAGGTGCCCCACCTTGAGCCCCCAACACTTCCGCCTCCAGTTAGGGATAAAGAGCGGATACAACCACCCCAGCAGCCAAAATTGGAGCAGGATCCTCCAAATCCCCCCCCCCCCCCCCCAGGAAAGCTACGTGACAAAGCATCCGCTTTGACGTTTTTGACCGCAGGGCGATAGGTGACCACAAAATTAAATCTGGTAAAAAACAATGACCATCTGGCCTGCCTAGGGTTCAGACACTTTGCTGATTGCAGGTAAGCCAGATTCTTATGATCAGTAAATACCGTAATCGGATGAATTGCTCCTTCTAGTCAATGACGCCACTCCTCAAAGGCCAATTTAATGGCCAGCAACTCTCTATTCCCAACATCATAATTTCTTTTGGCAGCAGAAAGTTTCGTTGAAAAAAAAAGCACACGGGCGCCATTTGCGAGGAGAATGGGAGCGGAAGCAAAACATTCCTTTATAGCAAAAAAAGCCTGTAATGCTTCTTCCGACCAGACTGAGAAGTCCACACCCTTCCTAGTCATATAAGTCAAAGGATTGACAATAGTGGAACAATTCAGGATAAATTTTCTGTAGTAATTAGAAAAACCCAAAAACCGCATCAGAGCTTTCTGATTCTCCGGCCGATCCCATTCCAGAACCGCATGGACCTTTTCAGGATCCATGCGAAAATCCGAGGCAGAAAGTAAGTAACCCAGAAACTGCAGCTCTTAGCAAACACACATTTCTCCAACTCAGCATACAATTTATTCCCCCTAAGGATCGATAATACTGGTCTTAAATAATCCTGATGAGTCTCCATATCGGGTGAGTAAATTAGTATGTCGTCGAGGTAAACAACAACAAACCTCCTCACCAAATGAAAAATGTCATTGATAAAGTGCTGGAAGACTGCCGGGGCATTACTCAAACCAAAGGGCATGACCAGGTTCTTGAAGTTACCCTCAGTGGTATTGAAGGCAGTCTTCCATTCATCCCCTTCCCTGATTCTTATCAGATTATAAGCCCCTCTTAAATCCAACCTAGAAAACACCTTGGCTCCGACAATCTGATCAAATAAATCCGGGATTAAGGGAAGAGGATAAAGGATCATGGACAGTAATTAGATTCAGTTCCCGGAAATCTAGACATGGTCTAAGGGTCCCGTCTTTTTTTTTTTTAACAAAAAAGAAGCCAGCTGCCATAGGTGACTTAGATGGCCTAATATGCCCTTTTGTCAAACTCTCGGCAATATACTCTCGCATAGCTACTCTTTCGGGTTGGGAAAGAATATATAACCGAGATTTTGGCAATTTAGCTCGGGGAATAAGATTGATCGGACAATCACCCTCAGAGAAAACGTTAACAAAATCAGAAAGGAACGAAGGCAACGCTAATGAGCAGAACCTGTGGGGAGGTGGGATCCTGCCCAAAAGCACAACAAAGAGAAACAGAACAATCTAGACTCACGTGTAGCAAGTCTGTCAGATCTTCTCAGGCCTCTCACAGGGCAGGGCGTGACAGGAGGACACTAATAAAGGGGCAAACGCTATGGAGGTCACTGTTAAGGGGGCATGCCGCTGTGTAAGTCACTGTTAAAGAGGCGGGCACTGTGGAGGTCACTGTTAAGGGAGTAAGGATGATGGAGACCACTATTAAAGGGGCAGCGGGTTACTGTAAAGTCACTGTTAAGGCAGCAGCGTACTGTGCGTTCACTGTTAATGGAGCGGGTTACAGTGGAAGTCACTGTTAAGGGAGCGGGGTACTGTGGCAGTCATTGTTAAAGGGGCAATCGCTGTGGAGGGGCCTGTAATCTATGGTCAGTGTTATAGGTCAGGTGCTGTAGAGGTCACTGTTAAAGGGGAGAGCCCCTGTGGTGGTCACTGTCAAGGGGGTGGGGTGCTGTGGCACTCACTGTTAAAGAGGCGGGCTGCTGTGAAGGTCAAAGTTAAGGAGGTGAGCTGCTGTGGAGGTCCCATTTTAAAGGAGGCGGGGCACTGTGGGGGGGTCAGTGTTAAGGGGGGGCTGTGGAGGTCACTGTTAAGGAGGCAGGGTACTGTAGATGTCACTGTTATGGGGGATACTGTCGATATCTTTTAACGACACACACAAACATGAAATAGACTAAATATACCTGTGCGAAGCCATATATAATAATTATTTAAAAAAAATAATTAACCCCTAAAAGGCATTTAAACCAGTTTTTAATGGTTGTTTTTCAGTGTTGTCTGGATGTAGCCTAAGGCCCCTTGCAGACGAGCGTGTCCGGATTAGGTCCGGATGCGTCCAGGTGCATTGCGGCAAACCCGCGCGAGTAGGTACGCAATTGCAGTCAGTTCCGATGTTCAGTTTTTATCGCGTGGGTGCAATGTGTTTTGCACACGCGTGATAAAAAACAGACTGTGGTACCCAGACCCGAACTTCTTCACAGAAGTTCAGGTTTGGATTAGTTGCAGTGTAGATTGTACTATTTCCCCTTATAACATGGTTAAAAATAAATAAATAATTTAACTCACCTTAATCCACTTGTTCGCGCAGCCGGCATCTCTTCTGTCTTCATCTGTGAGCAATAGGACCTTTGATGACGTCACTGCGTTCATCACATGGTCCATCACATGATCCATCACCATGGTGATGGATCATGTGATGAGCATAGTGACGTCATCAAAGGTCCTATTGCTCACAGATGAAGACAGAAGAGATGCCGGCTGCGCGAACAAGTGGATTAAGGTGAGTTAAGTTCTTTTTTATTTATTTTTTAACCCCTCCAGCCCTATTTTACTATGCATTTTGTATTCAGAATGCTATTATTTTCCCTTATAACCATTTTATAAGGGGAAATAATAATGATCGGGACCCCATCCCGATCGTCACCTAGCAACCGTGCGTGAAAATCGCACTGCATCCGCACTTGCTTGCGATTTTCACGCAACCCTATTCATTTCTATGGGGCCTGCGTTACGTGAAAAACACACAAAGAGGAGCTTGCTGCAATTTTCACGCAACGCACAAGTGATGCGTGAAAATCACCGCTCATGTGGACAGCCCCATAGAAATTAATGGGTTCAATGCGGGTGCAATGCGTTTACATCACGCATTGCACCCGCGCGGAATACTCGCCCGTGTGAAAGGGGCCTAAATGTTACAACCGCAGTGTACTTTTTCAATATACGATATACAGCCATTAGAACAATTTCCCTCAGAGAAAATAGTTCTGATTGTGGCAGATATCTTGCCCTTCTGTAGCCCATGAACTGGCAAGCTGCTCAGATCGGAGGCAGACTGATACTGGTATGGCCAGCTTCAAACATTATACAGCATGGGGGCTTTACTGCGCTGCTATCGGCTCCTTTAACCACATTTTAAACACACATCAAAATACTTCAAGCACAGAATATGCCTCATTAATCATGAGCTCCACGGTACATCCAGTCCAGTCCCAGGCTTCAGCTATACCCTTGAATCGCCGTTTCTAATAAATAGGACATGATTAGGAGATTGGCAACACACTGCGGTTCCTGTGCAAATAGAAACCTAAAGCCTGCATTAGGGAACACTCTGCTCTTTGTGTACCACATCGCTTGCTGGTTTGTTTTTCTCGCCATTTACATGGTCAAACAGAGCTATCTAGCCACTTTATCACCGCCTGTGCTCTGGGAGCCATATAATGTCTACCGAAGAAAGAGGAGTACCTTGTCTGAAAATCTGTGGCTCCTCTGAAGGAGACGTGAGGGCCAAGGTCCTGAGACGTCATCCCTTTAGTAGTCCAGATTTCGGGGAGGCATTGACTTACAGTCTCGATTTCCTGGTGGAAAAAAATAAATAAAATGAGCAGGATGAATGATTCTCTTTGGAAATAGTTGCAGTTTTTGTAGCGGACAAGAAAAAAAAAACTGAATTATTTGTCCTTCTGTTGAGAGAAAGGGATCTCTCTGGAAAAAGAGCTCAAAAGCCCCTGATAATATGGAAACAGAAAGCAAACACCACCGGAGCCAGGGATGCCCAACAAAGCAGCTGCAATACAAAAACACATTTGTACAGACAGAATATGACACCGGCCACTGTGAGCCGCAAACAGCAGCACATTTTTGGGAACATTGCTTTAAAATAGTGATGAGATTATGTTCCAGAGTCCTCTGTGCACAGACCTGTCCCGACATCAGCCCATGGTTGATTTATACAGTGCTACTATACAGGTAGGGTGGGATTAGAATATATGTAATATAATATATAACATGAATGGTGCCCCCATCCCCCTTCAGTAATGTAACCAAAAAAGGAAGGTTGAAGAGAGTCGGTGCTGGAGGAGAGAGAACTTTCTCCATCTGCTACATAACTCAGTGAGCCCGTGAGGAGCTGGTGCAGCGGATGGGAGTGGTAGTGGCCCTGATGAGAGGTGCCACGGTGTACTCCATCAGGCTGTTGCTCCCTGGGGTTTCTGTGCAGTGAGAAGGTGGTGTGAAAGAATCACTTTACCTTGCAAATTTGTGGTACAATGTGCAGTTGGTGTCACCAGATGATGAGGTATGGTGACTGATTAGATGGCAACTAATGGCACTCAGAAGTAAGCTGACAAGGTCTCTCTCTCCCGATTCCTCTTCACTGTGACTGTAAGGCCTCATGCACACGACCGTTGTTTCATTCCGTTGTTCCGTTTTCCGCAATTTTCTGCGGACCCATTGACTTTAAATGGGTCAGTTGAAAACTCGGCTAATGCACAGTTTGTCATCCACGTCCGTGATCCGTGGTTCCATCCCGTCAAAAAAATATAACCTGTCCTATTTTTTTCACGGAAAACGGTTCGCGGACCCATTCAAGTCAATGGGACCGTGAAAAAACACGGAGGCACACAAGATTGTCATCTGCGTCCGTTTTTTTCCTATCATTTGCATGGCAAACTTAACTTAGACTTTTTTTTACTTTGCTTCATGTTTGGTGATCCTCCAAAAATAAAGGAAGACACAGAAACAAAAACGGAAACGCATCACGGAACAACGGAACCCCATTTTGCAGAACGGAACACAACAACGGTCGTGTGCATGAGGCCTAAAGCTGGCACGTGTGACTGTAGGTGTCTTTTAGGTTTGCCTGAATTAGGCTATGGTGATGGGTGTCTTAACACGTTTTCCCTCACCTTGCAACAGTGACTGTAAGGTTGTGGTAGCTGGTCACCCTGCTGTCTGTAATGCTGTAGCGTTGATTGTTTTCTGTTTTCCTGAGACAATGTTCCTCACAGACGAGATGATTTCTGGTCGTAAGGCCCTATGCAGCCTGAACGGATAGACGTGCTATCTGTCTCCTTACTTGCCTAGCTAGATTCCCCCATTCCCCCTACTACACCCTCTCCTAGCAGGAAGTCAGACCAGCCCACTCGTACCAAGAGGGGGAGAAATGGGATGGTTAGTCCCATTTCCAATTGTCAACCATTACCCCATCTGCTGGTGTAACAGTGTAGGACACAGAAAAACATGACTGTAGCAATGCAAACCAAACAATTTGGAGATACCCTATAAGGGGTATTGCAAAAGCACCCTGCATTATTTGGGGACACATGTTCTCAGCATGTAAAAAGGCTCTTTGAGTTCTAGATTTTAGCTCTCCAGATCATATATAGCAGCATAACAAAAAAGTAAAGCTTCATGCATACGGCTGTGTCTGAAGTTTGGTCCGCAAACCACAGATCCACAAAATACGAATACATTCCATGCCCCCTCCGCATTTCACTCCCATCAATAGAAATGGCTGTTCTTGTCCGCAATATGGACCAGAGTAGGATATGTTCTACAATTTGCTAAACGGCCACACAGATCTGCAATACAGATCTACAGCCGCATGAATGGCCTCATCAAAAAATGTAGATTGCACATGGATAAAAAAAATACAGTCATGTGCATGAAGCTTATTTTAAGAGGACATTCTAGTGTAAGAATGTATGGACTATTCCCTGAATAGGTGCTGAAGGTCCTCACTGATCCCCAGAACAGGAGATCCTGGTCTTCCATTTGCTCCAGCTACATCTGGGCAGGAATTTGAATGGAGCACCCACTCTGTTAACAATGGGGTTCCCAGCAGTCAGACCTCCACCGATCTGCATTTAGGTGACAATGCACATAGAGCAAACCAACATATCAAGACACCATCGCAGCCCACATGTGGGGTAAGGACAGGGACCCATCACTTGTATCCATCACCACACTTGACTTATCGACCCTTGTAGGAAAGAAGGGTAGCTTTACCCTCACTTGCAGCTGTGTACAGCTTCAGGCAGCCCATAGGATAGGGGGTTCTGGCTAGCCTGAATTGGGCATACCCATGGCAGATGCACAGATGGCCATGCTGTATGGCTTGGATATCTCTGAATATAAAAATGAATGATATATACTAAACTACACACTAGAGTAAAGACAGGTTCAACAGCATCAGTCAATTACAATCCACGGCATTGCTGTCTGGTATCTGGATACAGCTCCAGTATACAGTAAATTAAAAAGTATTTCTAGTTATGACCATCACTTTATGTCTCAGCCTCAGTTCTTCTACATTTGTGCTGCTGGTTTACAGTGTAAATATTTTTGAAGCTAAAATGATGGAAGAGGTATAATATACAATGTGAAAACAGATAAAATGAAGTGCGCTACTGACACTACTTTTGTCTTGTCTACATCTATTTTGCCTAAAGTACGGCTGTATTTCTCGGGTAATGATGCAAATTGACAATATTAATAAACTGTGATATAATCTTGGGCGATAATTATCTTTTACAGCAATGCAGCAATAAACCACATCTAGTGAAATCAGGATAAATGCTGGGCGCCGCTACGAGGGCTTATGTACTCGGCTGCTTGGTTCGGAGCTGTCACAGGGGCTGCCGGAGAGGCCTCCACTCTACTTCTGATTTCATAAGGAGGCATATAGGTTTTTTTATGAATCCTACAGAAAAAAGTGGTGGGGTGCTCAGACCCCTTATGAACTGAAGTAAATCGACATTGAGTTCAATAGTGTCTGTCCGGCTCTGTCCTAAGGAACTATGCAGGCTGTGTGCACTGCCATACAAGCTCTGCCATGAGCATCAACCCGAAAGGGCAGGAGCTCAAGTTCCCTTCTATCACCTCAGGAGCTTAAAGGGGTTGTGGGGGATCCTGGAAGTGCTCCACGGTATATCGCCAATGCTCCATAGAAAAATAAGATGCAAAGAGGTATCTTCCAAGGAAAGAAAACCATCTTGGAATTTTCCTTGCCGTAGTCCAAAGCTTGTAAAAAAGTTGGATTTTGACTCATAGCGAGCCACTTCCACATGGTGGCGCTAGCGAGATGGGTAACTTTCCTTGGGAGATACCTCTTTGCATATCATCCCAGTAAGGAATTTTACAAGGGGGAATATTAACCAGACAACATGTTTAAATCCTTGTTCCAACAGAAGAGACTAGGAAAAATGTATACGACAACTGCAGCACCATCACAAAAAAAAGACAAAAAAAGGCACAAACAAAATGTGTAAATGTAATACATTGTCATTAATTAACACAGGGCATTATGTCACAAATGTTATTGTGAGAACTTTGCAGCATCGTTATGGATGGTCATCTAGATTTTGTAAACTCCGACATGGTAAGCCTGCTAGTTATAGTGTATGAGCCACGTATGACTTGGGCTCCTTAATGGCTGAAGGTGGACGTAGACATGAAACAGCACGGCCTAGATGGCCAACAGCACTACAAGCATATAGGACCATGCACAGACTTCAGATGCAAAACTAAGGGGGTCATTTATGTAACAGAAATACGCCTATATTAGGCATATCTCTGGCACAGATTGCGGTGCCAAGGTCTTTTGTGCCGCAATCTGCAACTTCTTCATAACTTCGGTGGATCCAATGCCAGTGCAAGGCTTTATTAAGACCAGTGTCTAAAACTCCGGTCTTAATAAATGTGCTCCTAAATCTATACGCTTTTCAAGGGAATCTGTCACCGCGATTCTGGACTATTTTCTGAGCCAACATATGCGTAGCACTGCAGATAAGAAGTCCATATCGTCATTTTTTTTCCTACTGTCCCTCGTTCTGCTGCAATCAGCGCTCAAAGCTGTGCTGAAATGAACAGTCAGGACTGCTGTGCGGACATAATGGAGAGGACTCCTGTGCGCATGCACAGCAGTCCCTACAATGTATTTCAGAGCAGCTTTAAATGCTGATAGCAGAGGAACAGGGGGGCAACAGGAAACAGCAAATAGCAATCTGGACTCCTTATCCGCAGTAATAGCCGAAGATCCTGGTGATAGATTGCCCTTTAAATGACCAATAACCAAGAACTACAAGGTGGCCATTTGTATGACAAACCTCAGATGGTGAAAATCCAACCTACTAGTAGAATTGTAGGAAGCACCCATTGTGGGTGTTTCAGCTGGTAACAAGGAAAATATCAATTCCTTAAATGGGTTTTCTTGGATTTAAATCTTGAGGATAAGTCAATATCAGAAGGGCGGGGGTCCGAAACCTATCACCCACGCCGATCAGCTTGTTGAAGAGAAGGTGTGCGCCGTGTGAGTGCTGCATCCTCTTCATTGTTTACCCGTTCACCGTCGACATCGCAGTGGTGAGCAGGTGTAATTATAAGCCGTCCCATTCACTTCAATAGGACGGCTCCTTCCTATTCAAGTGTATAGGAAGGAGCCATCCCACAGAAGTGAATGGGACGGCTTCTTGTAATTACACCTACTCACTGATCCGATGTCGATGGCAAGAAGGTAAACAATGAAGGATAGGCTGTGCTCACACAAAGTGCGGCCTTCTCTTCAACTAGCTGATCAGCGGGGCTGCCGAGTGTTAGATCCCCACCGATCTGATATTGATGGCCTATCCTGAGGATAGGTCATCAATAATAAAATCCTGGAAAACCCCCTTTAAACATTATAGTACCGTAACTAATAGAAGTAAGTTGGAGACAGCTGGCTCACTAGAAGAACATAAGTCTATTGCGGCATTTACAAGCAGTGATCGAGCATACAATGGTCAAAACGATTGTTTCACCCAATGAACAAGCATTTTGCTCGATCATCGGGTGATCTGCAGTACTTTCAGGTGGGAAGATTATTGGGAACGAGCATTAGTAGGAAGTTTGTCCCCCATAATCTGCCCAACAATCGGGCAGAGCCTTATGAATTAAGTCTTGCCCATCTACTATCATTCCAGAATGTTTTTTTAGGTTACTTTCACACTTGCATTTTTTGCCTGATCTGTCAAGGATCTGAAAAAAGCTTCCGTTACTGATAATACAACCATCTACATCAGTTATGAACGGATCCGGTTGTATTATCTGTAACATAGCCAAGATGGATCCGTCAAGAACTCCACTGAAAGTCAGTGGGGGATGGATCTGTTTTCTATTGTGTCCAGGAAAAAAGATTCGTACCTATTGACTTCCATTGTGTGTCATGCCTGATCCGTTTTGCTCTGCATCCCATGACAGAAAAAAAACAGTTTGCTCTCCGGTATGGGTACGCAACCAAACGGAACGGAATGCATTTTGGAGCAAACCGTTCTGTCCTTTGTAAATACCGGAAAATGTAAACGCAAGTATAGCCATAGAGTGTATGGTTCCACCAATCCTCCCAAGACATTTGGATATCTTCTGTGTCAGCTGTTATCTTCCAACCTGAGCACTTCAGTAAACCATCCTATTTAGCTTAGCATTGGTCACATCACACATTGCTCCTGCTGCTAGACGATCCAGCTGAGCGACATAATGTCACTTACAAGTCATGTATGTCTGTTTGGGATTTTTCTCACCTTTTAACACATTTAAATATATGCCATCATCAAATCAATGTCAAGCAGGTTTGCGCAGATGTTTTTTTTTTCACACGCTGCCTCCAGATGAAGCTGCTGACGCAGTGAAACACATGTAGAAATTATTACTGCATCACACATGCCATGTCTACGTTGAAGTGCCCGGGGTCAGTGTAAGAGTCACTTTACACTATAGAGCCTAATGTCATTAACACTTTTTTTACCATTTGTATGAGTTCTGGGAATTAGTTTGGTTTGCTTGGGATATTATATAACGAATGAAACTATAGTGTGCGGTGTACCGGGATATCTACACTATAGTGTGCGGTCTATTAGGATATTTACACTATAGTATGCGGTCTATCAGGGTATTTACACTATAGTGTGCGGTGTACCAGGATATTTACACTATAGCGTGCAGTCTATCAGGGTATTTACACTATAGTGTGCGGTCTATTAGGATAATTACACTATAGTGTGCGGTCTATCAGGGTATTTACACTATAGTGTGCGGTCTATTAGGATAATTACACTATAGTGTGCGGTCTATCAGGGTATTTACACTATAGTGTGCGGTGTACCAGGATATTTACACTATAGCGTGCAGTCTATCAGGGTATTTACACTATAGTGTGCGGTCTATTAGGATAATTACACTATAGTGTGCGGTCTATCAGGGTATTTACACTATAGTGTGCGGTGTATCAGGATATTTACACTATAGCGTGCAGTCTATCAGGGTATTTACACTATAGTGTGCGGTCTATTAGGATAATTACACTATAGTGTGCGGTCTATCAGGGTATTTACACTATAGCGTGCGGTCTATCAGGGTATTTACACTATAGTGTGCGGTCTATTAGGATAATTACACTATAGTGTGCGGTCTATCAGGATATTTACACTATAGTGTGCAGTCTATCAGGATATTTACACTATAGCGTGCAGTCTATCAGGATAATTACACTATAGCGTGCAGTCTATCAGGATATTTACACTATAGCGTGCAGTCTATCAGGATAATTACACTATAGCGTGCAGTCTATCAGGATATTTACACTATAGCGTGCTGTCTATCAGGATATTTACACTACAGTGTGCGGTCTATCAGGATATTTACACTATAGCGTGCGGTCTATCAGGATATTTACACTACAGTGTGCGGTCTATCAGGATATTTACACTACAGTGTGCGGTCTATCAGGATATTTACACTACAGTGTGCGGTCTATCAGGATATTTACACTACAGTGTGCGGTCTATCAGGATATTTACACTATAGCGTGCAGTCTATCAGGATATTTACACTATAGCGTGCAGTCTATCAGGATAATTACACTATAGTGTGCAGTCTATCAGGATATTTACACTATAGCGTGCTGTCTATCAGGATATTTACACTATAGCGTGCGGTCTATCAGGATATTTACACTATAGCGTGCGGTCTATCAGGGTATTTACACTATAGCGTGCGGTCTATCAGGGTATTTACACTACAGCGTGCGGTCTATCAGGGTATTTACACTATAGTGTGCGGTCTATCGGGATATTTACACTATAGTGTGCGGTCTATCAGGGTATTTACACTACAGTGTGCGGTCTATCAGGATATTTATACTATAGTGTGCGGTCTATCAGGATATTTACACTACAGTGTGCGGTCTATCAGGATATTTACACTACAGTGTGCGGTCTATCAGGATATTTACACTATAGCGTGCGGTCTATCAGGATATTTATACTATAGTGTGCGGTCTATCAGGATATTTACACTACAGTGTGCGGTCTATCAGGATATTTACACTATAGCGTGCAGTCTATCAGGATAATTACACTATAGTGTGCAGTCTATCAGGATATTTACACTATAGCGTGCTGTCTATCAGGATATTTACACTATAGCGTGCAGTCTATCAGGATAATTACACTATAGCGTGCAGTCTATCAGGATATTTACACTATAGCGTGCTGTCTATCAGGATATTTACACTACAGTGTGCGGTCTATCAGGATATTTACACTATAGCGTGCGGTCTATCAGGATATTTACACTACAGTGTGCGGTCTATCAGGATATTTACACTACAGTGTGCGGTCTATCAGGATATTTACACTACAGTGTGCGGTCTATCAGGATATTTACACTACAGTGTGCGGTCTATCAGGATATTTACACTATAGCGTGCAGTCTATCAGGATATTTACACTATAGCGTGCAGTCTATCAGGATAATTACACTATAGTGTGCAGTCTATCAGGATATTTACACTATAGCGTGCTGTCTATCAGGATATTTACACTATAGCGTGCGGTCTATCAGGATATTTACACTATAGCGTGCGGTCTATCAGGGTATTTACACTATAGCGTGCGGTCTATCAGGGTATTTACACTACAGCGTGCGGTCTATCAGGGTATTTACACTATAGTGTGCGGTCTATCGGGATATTTACACTATAGTGTGCGGTCTATCAGGGTATTTACACTACAGTGTGCGGTCTATCAGGATATTTATACTATAGTGTGCGGTCTATCAGGATATTTACACTACAGTGTGCGGTCTATCAGGATATTTACACTACAGTGTGCGGTCTATCAGGATATTTACACTATAGCGTGCGGTCTATCAGGATATTTATACTATAGTGTGCGGTCTATCAGGATATTTACACTACAGTGTGCGGTCTATCAGGATATTTACACTATAGCGTGCGGTCTATCAGGATATTTACACTACAGTGTGCGGTGTACCAGGATATTTATAGTGTGCACAACATTTTTTTTAATTATTGGATGGTTTTAGGAATCTGAGTAGTGGGGAAGATCTGATCACTTAAATTACTGCATCCCCATTAGGGTTGTCACCAGCTTTTCCATGCTTCTGATTGACAGCTCAGCCTAGTGAATGGCAGGTAATATGTATAACAGCACGCCTGAGCAGATTTGCCATTTCAGGTCTGAAAAAGCAGGATGCAATTATGGCTTTTAACCAGCTAGGAGCGTCTCTTTGTAAACAAAATGTTAACTCAGCACATCAACAGTTAAATGTGACAACAATGCTGTGATGGCAGCAATACACGCTGTGCAGTGAAATAATACGGTTTTAACAGTTTTCATGATGGAGACCTGGTTCACAGCCGCCCCTCACATCAGGACCTTTACTCTTGTACACGCTGCTCTCAGGTGAATGTCTCGTCCTCCATTGTTTCACCATACACAGCAGTCCAGTCCTCACCAGTATCCTCCCTGAATCCTCCATGTCCTCACAGCCTCCTCAGCTGCACCTTCTGCTTCCAGGTTTCTATTCCACCCCCCAAGTCTCATATCGTGCAGCTGGATGCTACCTGCACAATCGCCCATCATGCCCCCAATATAATAAGGATTAGCAGCCGCTCAGTCCGTTCGTAAAATGTGCACAAGAACCCCGAACCGTGCTTTAGCCCTTCCAACCTTTACAATTGCTCCTCCTGGAGAGTAGAGGAACACAAAAAAAATGGACCATAAGAAACACAAGACGGCTGATTCCTTCTCCTCCAGAGGATCTAGCAGCTCCCCATACACAGACTGGTGGCAGATCTAGAAGAACATGAAGAGATCCACAGATACGCACTGTATATAGAGAGCGCGCATGAGGGTTGACCTACTGTGGCGAAACCAACCTCGCCACAGGGTTTTGGAGGGGGCTGTTTGCCAGCCTCCTGCCCCAGGATTACGGCCCTTTGAGATACTTTTGCTAACTTTTAAACCCCTGAACCTATTCAAGTGAATTTTGGATAGGTTTGTCCCCAAGTTATACTGTTTAAATTGATGTAAGTTATATGTATGGACAATGTAACCTCACAAAGTTGTAACAATTTATAATAAGTGTAACTTGTCAGCTTGGGAGGAATATGCTGGGTGTGGTTCTATTGTCCCATTGTGTGTTTAAATGGTGATGTCTGTCCTGTTGTCTCCACATGTGTATTGGCGATCTCCCCTTTGTCCTGAGAGATAATTGAATTGCCCTCGGTTGTCTCTGGGACAGAGAGGAGGAAACCATGATGCATTGTGGGGATGTGTTGTATCTGTTCTGTGTTGCAGTCTCCCTTCTGGTCCTCTAGGGGGCGTGAACGATTGGCTGCTGTACTTGCATTGTGTGTGTTGTAAGATATTGATTGGTTGGATTTCAAAACCCGGTGGGCAGTACTATGTTTGTTTTTTATGAATAAAAGGGGCTGTACCTGAAGTACAGTCAGACCACTGCTGACCCTCAACACGGAGCCTTGTCTCGTCATTGGGGGGATTCCCTGTATGCTGTTGGAGACTGATTGCCAGGAGTGTAAGCTGACTGTACGCTTTTCCTGTTCGTCTGCTAGCAGCTATTCGCGAGGTTCCAGTTTAGAGTGCTATTTTGTATCCAGTTCGGGAGTTTGGTGTTCTGCAGTAGCTGTGCCTGTCTCTCAGAAAGGGGCATATCGCCTAAACGGATCTTAACCCCTTGTCTGCTGAAACGGTCCGTTACACCTACCCATACCTATCCCAATGTGAATGGATATTAGGAAAGCTGTGGGACACATTGGAGGGAATTTATCACAAGGAGAATTTTTTATGTCCGTTTTTCTTGAGTCTGCATTTGCCATAATTTGCACCTAGTTTATAATACGGCAGACATTGCTTGATAAATATGGTACATATTTAAACCTAACAGCTTTACTCCAGTTTTTCTACTCCATTGCCCTATTGGAGTAAGACTGTATGTTCATTTTTTTGCTTATTTATTTTTAAATCACACTGGATAATACCAAGCACAACCGCCACACAATGTACGGCGCTGTGCTTGGTGAGCAGAGAGAAGGCCGTGGCGCTTCTGGGAGCGCCGCTGCCTTCCTAAACAGCTGATAGGCAGCGGTTCAGGGTGTCTGACCCCCATCAAGCAGATACTCTTGCAAAATTCCTTTAACATGGGATATGCACCATTATAAAAATATGTCACAGACTGCCAACATTGATGACAGCAATAAAACCTGCCCCTATGACTATACTGATATGTCTGCACCTTTGTGCTGGAAACTGTTGAGCCCAAACAGTAGTGAACATTGCGATTGGCTGGAGAAGAACATTCTTAACATTTTTAGAAAAAAAAAATATAACTTGTCATCTACACACCTATCAGTGTTTATAGTAAATATGGGGCAAAGGTTCTCATAGTGGAGCAGATGTAGAAGAACCAATACAACAGATCCTTAAAAAATTTGGTTTGCTGGCATAACATTTTTAACAAATCCTAAAAATGCAACTATTCATTGTCTATAACATTAGATTTTAGTTTAGTTTTACCATTTGTGGCTTGATCTGCCACATCATGTACGGACATCCTAGCAGATGAACAAAATCAAAATCAGCCCATAAGCTTCAGTCCTATGGATGTAAAGTAGAATGTTCTCATTCATGGAAAAAATATAGGGGGAAATGTATCATCTCCCATGGGTCTGAAAAGTGTTGCATCTACCAGTTTTACATAGTCTTCGCCACTTTTTGGAAAGGGGACATGACATATAATAGTGACCGTGTGAGGAATGTTCACACCTCAGCTCTGGAATAAACAGGACACAGGGACTGTAGGAAGCGGTATTAATGTACCGCACTGTAATCGTCTCACTGCCCCGGAAATACGGAAACTGTCTGTAAATACTTTGTTGCTGTTTTTTTCAATAAAATAGTGACAAGGGCAGGAAGGGGACGTGACCAGCAGCGGGGACAAATTTATCTCCATGTGCACAAGTTTCCTGGCATAAATGAAGCCAGAATATATTGCAGCTCAGAGATAGATTTCTGTTTAGGAGCACTGCTGGAGGAGGCGCCTAATGTAATGACCGAGGCCTGAGCCGGGCGTGATAAATCTCCCCCTAGGGATACTAGAATGTTTCATAACTTTTTATTTTACAAAGGAGAAAAAGAAAGAAAGAATAGACAGATAGGAGTATAGATAGATGGATAGATAAATAGATAGCCATGTCATGGATGGATTGACAGATACTAGGATGATAGACAGACAGACATGTAGATAGATAGACATGTAGATAGATAGATCCTTCCTCCATAGCATGTAGATTGTAAGCCCTCGCGGGCAGGACCCTACCTCCTTCTGTACCAGTTTGTATCTCGTCTTGTTCATACCTAGTCTGTATTATGTATGTATTACCCATTTTCATATCTACAGCAACATGGAATGAATGGCGCTTTAATAATAACAATGATAATAGATACAGTAGATAGACTCTATAGAGAACTGTGTGCCATCTACTTTTCAGTGAAGTCCATTTCAAGGCAAGTCAACTTGTTTGCATAAGAAAAATGATGCTTTTATTAGAGCTCCAGAAAATATCCATGTTTTGCACACTTGCATACTAAAACTTTAGCAAATCATCCTGTGAAGATCTCTTGTAAGATACAACCGCCTTTTCATGTCTCCTCCCCTGTCTGTGTAATCAAATCAATTCTAGTATTAAAAACCTCACAAAACCCTGTGTAATAACCTGGGTCAAAATGTTTACACTAACAGAAAATCCCAGTCACATGTATGATTCTAGGTATAGAATATACACCTGGGGTTCTCCCATTCTTCTGTTGGGCCACCCTCACACACAGTGTTGTTTTGTGCTTTATCTTTTTCTTTGCTGGCCAGATGATTGCTGAAGTCCATTAGAAATGATGAGAATGTCTACACACAGCGCTCTGGTCTGTAGCTTCAAACTGCAGCCTGCTGAACGAACAGCTCTTGTCAATACAGGTAAAACTCGAAAAATTTGAATATCGTGCAAAGTTCATTTATTTCAGTAATGCAACGTAAAAGGTGAAACTAACATATGAGAGACTCATTACATGCAAAGCGAGATATTTCAGGCCTTTATTTGGTATAATTTGGATGATTATGGCTTACAGCTTATGAAACCTCAATGTCACCATTTTGAGGTACCCTTTGCTCAGGGGGTACGGATTAATTAGCTGACTAGAGGGTGACACTGAGCCGAGAATATTGAACCTTTTCACAAAATTCTAATTTTAGGCTGCATTAATGCAATTCATTTTAAGTTGCATTACTGAAATAAATCGACTTTTGCACGATATTCTAATTTTTTAAGTTTCACCTGTATAATATTAAGAAAGGCGTAGAAGAAACGGTTTAAAAAACATTACTAAGACTGCATCTAAGAACTTCTGTGTTCTTTACACGCGTTCTAATACGTTAAAAAGTGCCAGCCTGAAAAGCTTAAAATTTAAAACAATGGTTATGGTAGGTTTACCTGTAGAAAATTCTCTGCAGAACTAAAAAAAAAATGTCATCCCAGATATCTGAAAGGGGTTGTTTCATAGATTTCTGCAAGCTCCATTCTGATAAACAGTTGCTAATTTCCTGCTAAAGGTGTTTTCTGGTACTTCGATATTGACGGTGTATATTTTGGGGAGGTTATCAATATCAGATGGGTTGGGGTCTTATACTCAGCAGTCCTACCGATCAGCTGCTACGGGCAGCCGATACTGGACATTGTACAGAGGACAGAACCGGTAGCACAAGCTCCATCCACTGTGTAGTGGCCGTACTGGGGTACTGCAGTTTAGCTCCCATTCAAACGAAATGGAGCTGAGCTGCTGTACCTGGCGCCGGAAACTACAGCCTTTCCTCCATTGTGTAGTTTCTGGCAACAGCAGCTGCTCCATTGCGTAGTTTCTGGCAACAGCAGCTGCCCAGAACACCTTATTGGTGGGGTTGCTGGGTGTGAGACCCCCAGCGATCTGATACAGATGACCTATCCTGAGGATAGGCTATCAATGTCTAAGTCCCAGAAAACTCTTTGACAGTAAAGCTCCATCTTTCTATCCAGTTGGAGAGGTTGGCCATGGACATATCCACAGGACCACCACCGATCATGATGTTGGCACAGTGGTGTACATGCGCTCCATTCATTGTCTAGGGGACTGCCATATACAGAGCTCAGCTATTTCTGACACAGAAGGATCACACATGTGCCCTACCATTCCACTCACACAATGGACTCGGGACACCCATTTTGAAGATCAGTGGAGGTCCCAATGTTCCAATCCCTCTAATTGATAATAGTGAGTCATTATCCTGGGTGGCAATTATGGAGTCTATTGATATAGTCTTGGCATTTCTCCAAAGAAGGAGCTTTAATTGGTGCTCGCCTGCTGACCTCAACAGAACTCTACCTGACCCATAGGATTTGCCCATCCGCGGTACAATATGTGTACGACAGAAAAATGCAAGCTGTAATAAAACAATATTCTTGACGAGCACGAGACTGGAACACATGGTGAGTCCCTATGTAATTATTTATATATGTATCTTCATTTTATTGACCAATTACTTGATGGCATAGCAAATCTCCATACTAAGATGTCCAGGCAATTAAATTGAAGACACGGACATGGCTACAGTTTGTTTGAGAATCAGGAGTCAACCCCTGTAAGGACTATTCCATGCCTCCTCTACTCGTATTAAACAGTCATAGATTATAGACCCTCTAAAAATAAAATACGACCTGGATATGTACTGTAAAGGGTCATTCTCATGCACATATTGTGGATCTTTAATATGGCACCCAATCACTGCTATGGAACCATATTGTACGGATTTTAACCAGAGAAATGCTGAGATATTACCTTATCACATTGAATGCCATATTACAGATGGATACACCATAAAATGGCACAACTACACATGCATGAGCATGAAAGTGGTTGTGCAGGATTTACATAGTGATAACCCATCCTTAGGGCAGGTCATTAGTGTCTGATCAGTGGGGGTCCGACTGCCTGCATCCACACCGATCAGCTGTTTGAAGGAGACAAGCTCTTCAGACTCTGTGTATACCAAGCACTGCTACGTACATTGTATAGCTGTTGTGCTTGTTATTGCAGCTCAATCCCATCCCATTGTATGGGACATGGATGCAGAAAGGACACACGGTTGATGAACATGAGGTCACAGGCTGAGGAAGAAGACCAAGCTCTCCGGCCAAGCACATCAGCCCCTTCCAACAGCTGATCGGCGGGGGTGCTAACCAATGAGCCACCACGGGGGCTCAGTGGTGAGCACTAGTGCCTTGCAGCGCTGGGGTCCTAGGTTCAAATCCGACCGAGGACAACATCTCCATGGAGTTTGTATGTTCTCCCCATGTTTGTGAGGGTTTCCTCCGGGTTCTCCGGTTTCCTCCCACACTCCAAAGACATACTGATAGGGAACTTAGATTGTGAGCTCTATTGGGGCGAGTGTGATGCTGATGTCTGTAAAGTGCTGCGGAATATGTCAGCGCTATATAAGTTCGGAAAATATTATATACAGTCAGGTCCATAAATATTGGGACATGGACACAATTCTAACATTTTTGGATCTATACACCACCACAATGGATTTGAAATGAAACAAACAAGATGTGCTTTAACTGCAGGGTTAACCGCTTTAACTTGAGGGTATTTACATCCAAAATCAGGTGAACGGTGTAGGAATTACAACAGTTTGCATATGTGCCTCCCACTTGTTAAGGGGCCAAAAGTAATGGGACAATTGGCTTCTCAGCTGTTCCATGGCCAGGTGTGTGTTATTCCCTCATTATCCCAATTACAATGAGCAGATAAAAGGTCCAGAGTTCAGTTCAAGTGTGCTATTTGCATTTGGAATCTGTTGCTGTCAACTGTCAAGATGAGATCCAAAGAGCTGTCACTATCAGTGAAGCAAGCCATCATTAGGCTGAAAAAACACAACAAACCCATCAGAGAGATAGCAAAAACATCAGGCGTGGCCAAAACAACTGTTTGGAACATTATTAAAAAGAAGGAACACACCGGTGAGCTCAGCAACACCAAAAGACCCGGAAGACCACGGAAAACAACTGTGGTGGATGACCAAAGAATTATTTCCCTGGTGAAGAAAACACCCTTCACAACAGTTGGCCAGATCAAGAACACTCTCCAGGAGGTAGGTGTATGTGTATCAAGAGAAGACTTCACCAGAGTGAATACAGAGGGTCCAACACAAGATGTAAACCATTGGTGAGCCTCAAAAACAGGAAGGCCAGATTAGAGTTTGCCAAACGAAATCTAAAAAAGCCTTCACAGTTCTGGAACAACATCCTATGGACAGATGAGACCAAGATCAACTTGTACCAAAGTGATGGGAAGAGAAGAGTACGGAGAAGCAAAGGAACTGCTCATGATCCTAAGCATACCACCTCATCAGTGAAGCATGGTGGTGGTAGTAGTGTCATGGAGTGGGCATGTATGGCTGCCAATGGAACTGGTTCTCTTGTATTTATTGATGATGTGACTGCTGACAAAAGCAGCAGGATGAATTTTGAAGTGTTTCGGGCAAAAACCTCCCAGACTGTGAGCTGTGCGCTGCGATTGGCCAGCACTGCAGCCTAGGAGAAGGAGACGCCCACAGGACAAGGGCAGACACCGCCTACTATAACTTAGTGAGTGAACATACTGGAGGGCATAGCGGGAGAACGGAGCGGCACCCGGGGATAATAGTAAGTGCAGTGAGATCCCCGGGCGCCGCTCTCCATGTCAGCATACTTCGTTCACAATGTTTTTCAAGGTGAAAGGTCCTCTTTAATGTATGATTTTTATTCTGTCCCATTATTTTTGGTCCCATAACAAGTGGGAGGCACATATGCAAACTGTTGTAATTCCTACACCGTTCACCTGATTTCGATGTAAATACCCTCAAATTAAGGCCTCATGCACACGACCGTATTTTTTAACGTCCCGCAAAACATGGTTCCGTTGTACCGTGATCCGTGCCCGTTTTTTCTTCCGTGGGTCTGCCGTGATTTTTGGAGGATCCACGGACATGAAAAATGAAATAAAATTCTAAGTCAAGTTTGCCATTGAAATGATAGGAAAAAACGGACACGGATCACGGACACGGATCACGGACACGGATGACAATCTTGGGTGCATCCGTGATTTTCACGGACCCATTGACTTGAATGGGCCCGTGAACCGTTGGCCGTGAAAAAAATAGGACAGGTCATATTTTTTTCACGGCCTAGAAACACGGGTCACGGGCGCGGTGTAAAAACGGTGCACAAGCCGAGTTTTCAACGGGCCCATTGAAAGTCAATGGAGCCGCAGAAAAAAACGGAAAACGGCACAACGGCCACGGGTGCACACAACGGTCGTGTGCATGAGGCCTAAAGCTGACAGTCTGCAGTTAAAGCACATCTTTTCATTTTAAATCCATTGTGGTGGTGTATAGAGCCAAACATGTTAGAATTGTGTTCATGTCCCAATATTTATGGACCTAACTGTAGACACACACTATTTGAAAAGCTCACTTTGCCTATCCTGTATTGATATTGTCACTGGATGTTGGAATAAAGTCAGCACTTTTTAACAGAGTTTGATGTTTTGGCATGTTATTGTACCCAGATCTAAACCTGCGATCCACGATCATGTTGGGGGCTAATGGATTTCTTACTATTGATAAATGTGCCCATTGTGATATACTACAGGGCATTCACATCTGTGGGGAATGCTGCTTTCATGGGTCCAGTGCTATCTGATCTCTAAGACTCTGCTGACATTGCTACAGTCAGATTGGGCAATGATATTGGCTACAATCAGCCCGTCATATGGAAATGTGAAAATAAACCCCTTTATGTAATCTCAAGCAGATCACCTCAGTATAAGGCCTCTTTCACACTACAGTATGTTGAATTCAGTGTTTTGCGTTCCGTTTTTCACGGATCCGTTGTTCCGTTTTTTGCTTCCGTTGTGGTTCCGTTTCCGTTCCGTTCCGTTTTTCCGTATGGCATATACAGTATACAGTAATTACATAGAAAAAATTGGGCTGGGCATAACATTTTCAATAGATGGTTCCGCAAAAAACGGAACGGATACGGAAGACATACGGATGCATTTCCGTATGTGTTCCGTTTTTTTTGCGGACCCATTGACTTGAATGGAGCCACGGACCGTGATTTGAGGCCAAATATAGGACATGTTCTATCTTTTCAACGGAACGGAAAAACGGAAATACGGAAACGGAATGCATACGGAACACATTCCGTTTTTTTGCGGAACCATTGAAATGAATGGTCCCGTATACGGACCGTATACGGAACGCAAAAAACGGACCGCAAAACGGGAAAAAAAAACGGTAGTGTGAAAGAGGCCTAAAGGAAATGGCCACGAGCCAATGCAAACACTGATTAGACAGAATTTATCTAAAGAAGCTTTTGGTGGCCTCAGTTAAACCCAGGAGTAAGGTTAGGATTGCACACAATAATATGTTCTATGTACTAGTAGACGTAATGGACATACAGAATATATATCATGTCACAGAGAAATGTTATAATGGTTAACATATGTTAATTGAAAGGATGTTCAAGGTCATGATGCATTTTTCTACAGCATCATTTCCTGCAGAAGAAGACATGTCGATTTTAGAAAATACTAGTATTCCCTCATTCTTTTCTTAGAACTCTGCATTATACTGTTCCTCCGTTTTTCCTCATGGAAATGCACAAATAAATGGACCATTGGGCATCACCATTCCCCTTGTCCACAAGGTGTGTGTGTCCCTACATAGTGTGGTACTGTCAGCGCTGATTGGGAAGTATCACATTCCATATAAAACAGGAGCGGTGACAAGTAATTCATACATTTCCAGATTAAAAGGATTTTTCCGAATTTAGATGTTGGTTCGTGGCGGTTGCTGTAGCCGTCACGTTCTCCTGGATGGGCATAGGCGTATTGAGATATCTGCTTCCTTATTTCATAGACTGTGTAAGGCTACTTTCACACTGGCGTTTTGGCTTTCCGTTTGTGAGATGCGCCATGGGCTCTCACAAGCGGTCCAAATCGGATCCGTTTTGCCTTAATGCATTCTGAACGGAAACGGATCCGCTCAGAATGCATCAGTTTAGAGGCGGACACCAAAACACTGCTTGCAGCGTTTTGTTGTCCGTCTGACAAAAATGAGCCAAACAGATCTTTTCTGACACACAATGTAAGTCAAAGGGGACTGACACAATCTGGCACAATAGAAAACGGATCCGTCCTCCATTGTCCTTCAATGGTGTTCAAGACGGATCCGTCTTGGCTTTGTTAAAGATAATACAAATTGATCCGTTCTGAACGGATGCAGACGGTTGTATTATCTGAACGGATCCGTCTGTGCAGATCCATGACGGATCCGCACCAAACGCGAGTGTGAAAGTAGCCATAATTCAGTGTCTCCTGCTAGCAACTGATCGAGTATTCATTAAATATCTTCTTTAACTGTGCTCCAGTTTAGTAACAGAGGAATGTGCTGTACCAATGAGACTAATAAGCCACAAGAAGGACCAAAAAGACAAAAGCTAAAGGTGTCATATGTGAAGTGCCACACCTGTCTGCTACTATATATTAAGGGGTTATTCCCATGTTATAACATTTTGGCATATCATTACCATATACCATAAAAATCATGAAATGTGAGGGTCTGACCATTGAAACCAACCAATTCTGAGAAAGATGGGATGAGGTCCCATTGGCTTTTCCTGCACAGCAGCGCTCCTCTCCACCCCCTTGTATAGGAAACCATATCACAGCTCAATTCAAGTAAAATGAGGAAAAACTAACAAAACAGGAGAAACTACCCTAATTCTGAGGATTTAAGGATACATCTCCTGGTGATATGCTGTGATAGGAAAACCCTTTTCAGCTCTGAACCCCGGACATATCCCTATCTCCAACCCTCCGGCCCCCCATTAGAAGCATTTCATGCTCTGATGCTCTCCCTTGCACTGCACTGTATTGCGCAGGTCAAGGGCTTTTTTCTTTATATTTTTACACTGCTAGGCGGTGTCCCCAGTGACGTCAACAGCTCTGATGGGCAAGCTTTAGCGTTGCCCTAGCCATTTTACAGGTTAGGGCAGCGCTAAAGCCCGCCCATTAGTACCGGGCTCACTGCTAGGCGGAAGCCTCCACCTTGCAGTCCCTACGGAGAGCCCGGTACATCACCGGATCTCCTAAAAATGCCTTTGCCCTGCGTGATTTAGCGCAGGGCAAAGGAGAGCATCGGAGCAAACGAAACGCTCTGATGCTCATAACAGGGGGGCCGGAGGGGGGAAGATAGGGATATGTCCGAGGTTCAGAGGTGAACCCCTTTAAGCAAGACTCATGGCACATTAAAGGACACTGCATTGTAAATGTAGAGTGGTAACTCATTCTAAATTTTAGAACATTTCACAATGAAACTCCTCTAAAAATGTTGAATAATGACAAACATACTTTTCAGATTTTTGGTACAAAATGTATTTACTTAGAGGAGATATTAATTTTGGTGATCCCTTACTCCATATACTTGGTAAAGTACATGCAGGCAGGGCCACCATCCCAAATATCTAGCCCCCACCTTCTACACTATCTTGTGGCAGATTAGGTATATTACATTACATGCCTAATTCCAGCAATTGTAAAAACCCTCTAAAATGATACACTTTAATAATTTTACTTAAAAGTATGACATACGGAACACAAATCACTAAGATAAATCTACCGCAGGCAAAATAAATACTGACGGGTGGGGAAGCTGTCCCTGTAGTCTCACCCTAGTCTCGTGCTCAGCCCAGGGACGGCCCCTAAAGGTGGGGACTCCCTGTCCTCGAACCTGGACTACCAAACGCCTAACTCAACCCTACCAATAGAGTAGTGATAGAGGGTAGGATTGGTGCCTGTCGGTAGAAAACAAAATATGAACAAGACACTATACATATACATATAGGAAGGTGGTTGCTCCATACAATCACATTTTCATAAGTGGAGGTCACAATCTGGTATGTTCGCTATCGTTATTTTGTATATATCCCCCACAGATGCTCTTATGAAAATGTGATTGTATGGAGCAACCACCTTCCTCCGCCATGGTCGCTGTATAGTCTAACTGAGTCTGCTCTCCTTCTGTTATCAAGTGATGGTCCCTTCATAACTAAGATGAATACATAATGGACATCGATTTACCAATATTGGTGGTCCTCACCCAAATTACGGTTATCACTTTATAGTATGGGTATCAGTTTTCTTTGATATCAGCTACTTGATCTTACCTACCCCCTGATGATCCCACACAGTGGGGGAAACGCGTTGGGGTTCCTTTTTGTGTTGTATGTTTGGGGTGATTTATATACCTCGGTGTACTTTGTACCATTGACTGTAACCATGCAGCATTAGGGCCGTATACAAAGTCCATCAATTTACCCTATGCCCATAGGTGAGCGTATATGTATAGTGTCTTGTTCATATTTTGTTTTCTACCGACAGGCACCGATCCTACCCTCTATCACTACTCTATTGGTAGGGTTTAGTTAGGAGTTTGGTAGTCCAGGTTCGAGGACAGGAAGTCCCCACCTTTAGGGGCCGTCCCTGGGCTGAGCACGAGACTAGGGTGAGACTACAGGGACAGCTTCCCCACCCGTCAGTATTTATTTTGCCTGCGGTAGATTTATCTTAGTGATTTGTGTTCCGTATGTCATACTTTTAAGTAAAATAATTAAAGTGTATAATTTTAGAGGATTATTACAAATGCTGGAATTAGGTGTGTTTTTCTATTGACCCTGCATTGGATTGCATCTTTACTCGCTGGATTTGTATATTACATTACATGCCAGTTAACAGCTCGGGGAAGGAGGGGGGGGGAGTTAATGTCAGGCATTGTGGGGCAGACTTATGAAAAGTCTAAGGGCCAGGTCACACAAGTTTTTTCCGACTCAAAATCAGCTCCAAAAAAACTCCTCTAAACAGCCTCCCATTCATTTTAATGGGAAACAGCGCTTGCTTTTTTTTCCACATAGAAAAAAGAAGCAGCGTGCCCTATCTCTGCGCCGAATCTCCAATTTAAATAAATGGGAAGTCTAAATAGTTCCAAAAACCACAAGCTAAATGTGAATTTTTTTATGAAGTAAACACCCACTGGTTAAAAAACAACCTTCAAAAATCACATCAAAATGCGTGCTGGATTTTGTAAGCGAATTTTCAAAATCAGTGGTGTGAACATACCGTAAAATAAAAACTTTGTAGCTGATGGCAACCAATCACAGGGCAGCTTTCACTTTTCAGCCGCACTAGAAGCAATGCAAGCTGCGTTGTGATTGTTTGCTGTGGGGAGCAAAGATAGATTTTCTTGTAGAAAGTTTATTGTAACTCTGCCCCAAATTATTTCAAACACAAATAGTTGAGATAAGTGGGGCCTCCGATCATAAAAACAAAAACTGCACGGTAAATTATTGCTGTACAAAGTGACGCAGTATTATTGTGAATGTCATTCAACATACTTACTAAAATCAAAAAAACAGTCAATTAACCAACCCTTTTCAACTCTATATTTTCTCCTGGGACTAAAATAGAAGTGCGGTTATGAGAACTAGAGATGAGCGAATTTCATATTTTGAAATTTGTTCACGCTTCGTTTACTACATAACAGAAACCGGTCAGATCCGTTATGCAGCCCATAGACTTCTATTATGATGGAATGAATAATGGAATGCCTCTAAAGGCATTCTGTTATGCATTCCGTTATAGAATTGCGTTATGGTCTGTGGTAACGGAATCCATAACGCAATTCACCTTTTACCAGTAAACAAAGCGTGAACAAATTTCATAACTGGAAATTCGCTCATCTCTAATGAGAACCTTTGCTTGTCAACATTATTTTCATATGCAAATCCATCACTGAAGTCTGAAATAATATAGCACTGACATAAAACATGATATGCTGTAAGACAAGTGACAATGTCTGACACAAGTGACACAATTGTGAATCATAGATTAGCAGACCTGCAGAGAAATGGAATGTTTTATATGTGATCGTGTATGGTGTAAATGTGTAGTAGAGGTGAGTATTGTCATTGTGCCATCATCTGCTGCCATGATCACTTGATGTGACATTATCATGGACGTCATATAACCCAGCAGAAATATAAGATATGAGAGGCTGGTGGATGAGCATCAATGAAAACTATGTTAAAGGGGTTGCCTCATCATCTGAGACAATGGGGGCATATCGCTAGGATATGCCCCCATTGTCTGTTAGGTGGGGATCTCACCACTGGGACCTGCACCTATTTCCTAAAGGGAGCCCTGAAAGTGGTGGGGGACGCACTGCGCATGCCCAGCCAACAGGGGAGTAGATATAGGGGATGCAGCGATAGCAGCCGCTACTGGGCCCAAAGACCCTTGTGCCACATAAGAAGACACTGGTATGATAGAAAGTGAATGCTGGTCAAGTTACACCTCTAGCTGGAGGGAAGGGGTTAGGTCAAGAATTTGGCATGGGGGAGGGGTTGCTATTTTAATGTTTGCTTCAGGCAGAACGGAGGCTATATGCTTCCCTGCCTCTGGCCACAAAGCACTGAGGGAGGAGGGGCCCAAGCTGAACTCTTGCACCAGGGCCCATGAGCCTATAGCTACGCCCCTGGCAGCCACCCTCCATTCATTTCTATGGGTCATGCGCTGTGTGCTCCCAGTCACTTCTGTGGGGAGAGGGCCTATGGTGGCAGGACCGCAGTCCTCCAGCCACCACTTTGGCCCGCTCCGTTCTTGATATAAGTGGGTTCCCGGCATATGACTATCAGACAACGGGGGCACATGCGAGCCATAGGACCCTATTGTCTCAGATGAGACAACCCCTTTACCCTTCTGTAACAGGTCAGTGTAGCGTGGAGAGGGCTGCTGTATAGCAGACAGAACTTTATTTGACAACTCTAATACAAGAGTCTACACATACCCAAAGAGCTAAAGTTTTAGTTTTGGTTCTCCAGCCTTAGACCTATTAAAATCAGTGTCCTCTCTGTGTTTCCAATTGGCACGGAGCGTCAGTATTAGACTGGCCGATTGTTGGTCAGTTCATCGTTAACAAGCATTTGCAGGAATGCTCGTTAGCGATGATCTGCAGTGTAATACTGCCACCGATTACCCGTTGTCCATTGCGCAATCCAAATTTTTAAGCTCGTTTAAAAATCTTCGTTTGCCAGCGGCAGATTGTGTTGTGTAATCCAACTAGACAGCATGGGGATGACTGATGGCATAACGATCACTCCTCCCTATACTGTGGAGTAGATCGCTGCATGTAATAGTAGCGGCCTACTTCGCCAGCAAGCAGAGGATTGCTGGGAAGGAACACATCTTTCACGACTAGATCATGTAGTCTAATACAGCCTTTAGACTTGTTTATTGGTAGACTTTTTTGGTGCTACTATATTTTGCTACCTACCAAAACATTTACACTATAGAGTGTAGTCTACCCGAACAATAACTACATTCCATCAACCAATGAGGAGGAGAGGTGGTTACAATGACCGAGGAACACACGGGAACCTCCCGGGCCTTCTGAGCTGAAGAAATGAAAGTAGCCGACCTTAGACATTGAGAACGAAGAAGCAATCTCCCATAAAAGAGGAGGATAAAGCCTGGAAGATGCCCTCTGGTATTTTCCAGGTTCCTAGAGGAGTGCTACTGTACTGAGGCCATATTGAATTTTATAATGTCCCAGGCTGAGAAGGGGCTGTGGATTGGACATAAGGGGTAAAATATTGATGGCCTATATTCAGGATAGGTCATCAACACTTGATCAGAGGGAGTCTGGCTCCCAGTGCCCAAGCCGTTCAGCTGTCTGAAAAGGTCATGACTCTCTGGTGAGTGCTGCGGCCTTTTCCTAGGCCATTGATATCACATTTAATGCTCATGTGGTCTATGTGTAGCTCAGCCCTTATTCAAGTGAATGGGCCTGGGCTGCAATAACGAGCAGAGCTGCTAAGCAATGAATGGAGCTGTGCTTGGTATGTTATGAGGAGGCTGCAGTGCTCAGCAGAGCGCCATGGCCTCTTCAAACAGCTGATCGGTGAAGGTCCTGGGTGCAGGGGTGCACCACCAATGAGGCCAGGTGAGGCGACCTAGACACAAGTGGGGGCAGTGTCTGTGGGAACATCTCTCTATATTTAACTGTATCACAGTATGCCTTAAACTGTAGTTCTGGAGGGATTGGGCATCGTTTCAATTTTCGACTCAGGCAGCAAAGGCTAGGCCCACCCCTGCCTGGCTGTTGGTACCCCATAGATTAAATATTCATGACCTATCTTGAGGATAGGTCACAATAAATATTCTACTCCTGGAAAACCCCTGTAAAGAAGACTACACATATGGGGTGCAGCTACAGAAAAAGGGCCCAGCCAGGACAGATCTCAAGGTCGATGAGATCCTGAAGTGGGTCCATGAGCTGCCTGATGGAGCATCGTGAATCGATACACCAGGCATGCCGCTGGAAGCATTTATGGCATGCTGTAAATGACTGGTGCACGTTTGGCTGTTTTGAGGGGAAGCAGGATCGGTGGAGTTGCCGGACTCACAGATCAGACAATTACGACATATCTAATCCCTATCTATAGTCACCAATCTGCTCAGTAATATCATACATAAAGTATGACAGAGCAAATATGGAAGCAACGAGATGAAATTCAGGAATAGTTACAAAAGTCGGAATAATTAGATACAGTACTGCGCCGTGCATTCTAGATGCCAGGAATCAGATGGGATTGTAAGCCGTTTCCATAGATGATTATCGGCCTCATTGTAAACACTGGCTGATTTTTGGCGCATCAAATTGGAAGTTCACTGTGCTTTATACAGTGAAGTAGGGCGCAGCTGTGATCGCTCTTGCAAATCCTATTTATAACTGTCTGAATTGTGCAGCTGCAGAAAGCAAAATGGCTCTTGTGTTGTTGATGAGCAAATTAAAAAGCAGAAAAAGAAAGTAAAGTGATCTCGACATTCCAGGGGGGCTTCTTATTTAATCAAACATCAGGATGTTTCCATTAAGGTTCCCTCCATAATGCATGACTACTTCGGAAACATAATGGTGCACGTTCCGGCAGTCTGATGTACAGGTTTTTAAACATAAACCTGCCTTGAAAGCAGACAGACGGAGGCGGCTGTACATCATGGGACGCGTGCTTTCTGCGTGGTCTGCAATTAAATAGAAATGAGCGGCCCAGGATATTTCTCATCTATAGCTACGGAAGTGCCTTTATTCTGGAAACGGTCTTCATTAATTGGATGTTATTCCAATTTATGTGTTTTTATCAAATGTTTTTGGTGCTGTTTTTTTTGTTTTTTAATTACCACATTTTTTTTTTACATTTTTTAACACCCAAAAGAGAAGCACCAAAAGGGATTACAACTGCCACAGAAAAATACAAATTAAAAAAAAATGATGCAAAATATGTGGCATTTTTTCTAAAGATTGATGTGCGAAACCAGTCTTAGGCCCCTTTCACACGGGCGAGTTTTCCGTGCGGGTGCGATGCGTGCGGTGAACGCACTGCACCCGCACTGAATCCTGACCCATTCATTTCTATGAGACTGTGCACACGAGCGGTGATTTTCACGCATCACTTGTGCGTTGCGTGAAAATCGCAGCATGCTCCTCTTTGTGAGTTTTTCACGTAACGCAGGCCCTATAGAAATGAATAGGGTTGCGTGAAAATCGCATGCATCCGCAAGCAAGTGCGGATGCGGTGCGATTTTCACGCATGGGTTCTAGGTGACAGTCTATTCACTGTATTATTTTCCCTTATAACATGGTTATAAGGGAAAATAATAGCATTCTGAATACAGAATGCATAGTATAATAGTGCTGGAAGGGTTAAAAATAATAAAAAAGTTAACTCACCTTCTCCTCTTGTTCGCGTAGATGCCGGTCTGTTCTTTATCTGTGGGCTAAAGGACCTGTGGTGATGTCAGATCACATGCTCCATCACCATGGTGATGGACCATGTGATTGGAGCATGTGATCTGACATCACCTCAGGTCATTCAGCCCACAGCTAAAGAACAGACCGGCATCTACGCGAACAAGAGGAGAAGGTGAGTTAACTTTTTTTTATTATTTTTAACCCTTCCAGCACTATTATACTAAGCATTCTGTATTCAGAATGCAATTATTTTCCCTTATAACCATGTTATAAGGGAAAATAATACAATCTTCAGAACATCAATCCCAAGCCCGAACTTCTGTGAAGAAGTTCGGGTTTGGGTACCAAACATGCGCGATTTTTCTCACGCGAGTGCAAAACGCATGACAATGTTTTGCACTCGCGCGGAAAAATCGCGCATTTTCCCGCAACGCACCCGCCTCTTATCCGGGCAAAAAACATGACGCCCGTGTGAAAGAGGCCTTAAAGGGGTTGATATAAAAAATGAAAATCAGACATCATATAGAACATGACAACCTCTTTCTAAGGGCTTGTTCACACGACTGTGCCATGTTTTGCAGTCCGCAAAACATGGATGCCGTCCGTGTGCCTCCCTCAATTTGCGGAACAGGAGGCCCATTATAGAAATGCCTATTCTTGTCCGCAAAACGGACAAGAATAGGACATGCTTCATAATTTTTGCGGGCCACGGAACGGAGCAACGGATGCGGACAGCACACAGAGTGCTGTCCGCATCTTTTGCGGCCCCAGTGAAGTGAATAGGTCCGCACTCGAGACGCAAAAAAATGCGACTCGGATGCGGAACCAAACCACGGTCGTGTGAATGCTCCCTAACAAAGCTAGAACCAGCCCTGTACCTCACATGGATCCAGAGATCTCCCCAATCATTACTCCAATAGTTCTGCTAGGCTGGCAGCTCAGGGGCCGGTCCTTCCTGCTGTGCTGCTCTTTTCCTGTAACTGCCACAGTAGATATTGCTGGTGACAGTTGAAAATTTAAACTGAGCGCATGCAACCCCCTCAGCGAGGGAGAAAAGACCAAACAGCAGGTGGCGCTATACAGATACATTTTCTTGAATAACTCAGTGGCTATACTAACTTTTTAATTACATGCAATTACAAAAGTATTCAGATCCAGGTGCTGATTTGAAAAATGTAGAATATTTTTTTGTGCACAACCTTTTTAAGGGTATATGCACACGACAGTGTAGTTTTTCAGATTTTCCAGTTGGATTTTTGTAATGTTTTCGCTGCATTTTAGCATCAAATCCACACCAAAATCTGTATGCATTTCCACACCAAATCTGCACTTAAGGAGCAACTAAAAATGTTTAGCGGCTCCAGATTTTTTTCATTTCTGTTTACTATATAATTTATGTGCTTTGCAATGTATTTGTAGTGCATCCAACACAAAACTGACAAACAAATTGTATACACCACACGGTGCGAAATAAAATTTATAGAAGAATTGACAAACTGCGATTCTCCAACTATGGCTGCTTTTTTGGCAAATGTACCTACATTGCATCTTCCATGTCTGCACCGTTTTGTGTTGGATGCACTAGAGGGAAGAGGGATTGGAGAGCGTGTATAACAAACAGAACTGAATAATCTGGAGCTGCTAAACATTTTGAAGTAGTTAAAGGGAACCTGTCACCGGGATTTTGTGTATAGAGCTGAGGACATAGATTTCTAGATGGCCGCTAGTACATCCTCAATACCCAGTCCCCATAGCTCTGTGTGCTTTTATTGTGTAAAAAACCAGATTTGATACATATGCAAATTAACCTGAGATGAGCCCTGTCCCTGACTCATCTCACATACAGGACTCATCTCAGGTTAATTTGCATATGTATCAAATATTTTTTTTACACAATAAAAGCACACAGAGCTATGGGGACTGGGTATTGCGGATGTGCTAGCGGCCATCTAGAAACCTATGTCCTCAGCTCTATACACAAAATCCCGGTGACAGGTTCCCTTTAATTGTCCGGAAAGAGATGGGGATCAGAACAGAAAATTATTCATGAGAGGAGCATATTGGATCCTGAAGTTAAATACCAGGTATCCAAAGGGATTCAATTACAAAATTCTTCTCATGTATAAGTTCATGTTCATGTAATGGTCATTCCCAAACCTAACGTCACCAGCGGCAAATTGCGCTTGTTTTTAAACAGGTGTATGTAGGTGCAAGCTTTTTTATTCTGTGACTAAGAACTGTTCAAAACGCGTCAGTAACCGCGATGGATTTATGCTGGAACCGTTTTTATTTCATTTGGAATAAAGCTGGATATTTTAGAATACGAGATGCGAGGGATTTGGCCAATTTTCATTTCTGCATCGGTAGATATCCTTGATTTGGTCGACAAGGCGTCCCTGCACACGATAAAATGAGGATTGCGCCAAGCACATGAACTGTGGACAGAGGGAACGTGAGGAAGCTCCCAATTGCATAGGATATGTTTCTTTGAACTTGGCTACTTGCCCTGCAAGCGCGACCACCACTGATGGATTGCAGGGTGGTTGTATGGATTGGTGGGTGGTCATAACCATGGAAACAAACAGTGTATAATGTCATGGAAAAATGAATCCAGCCAGCAAAGGAGGCAATATGGACAATCACAGTACATTAGTAAGTGCCTTGTATTAACTATCTCTACATAATAAATGCTGTTTGCTGAAGTGAGACAACCCCTTTAAGAGCATGAATATTCAGAGATGGACACAGGAAAAATCACTTTAGTATAAAACGTTATGTAAAATACAGGGCACTTAAGAGACCGTGACCAAGTGGTTGTAACAAATACAATTTTATTGGTAATAAATCAAAATAGGATAAAACCAAGTGCAATATAATATGATAAAAAATGATAAAAAATAAGTGCACAATTAGTACATGCTTATATAGTGATTATCACTCTATTCAGGCTAATTCAAAAGTCCGCTGTATATAGATTTGCATCAAGGCGGACCTCAATGTTGTGACCAGTATATTGATTGGTATCGCAATCACTAAAAGTTCAATCCAATAATTTGTGCAGTCTAAAAATGGATACCTGAGTGTAGTTGATGTAGACCAGAAATCAAATGTCCCGCACTTTGTTGCAGCGGCGTCCAGCCGAAGCAAATGTAAGTAGCGGCGTCCAGCCGAAGCAGATGTAAGTAGCGGCGTCCAGCCGAAGCAGATGTAAGTAGCGGCGTCCCGCTACTGAATTACTTGCAAGTGAATGAATAGAAATCGACCAAACCTTGACTTGTGACCACTTTCCCAAATGTGCCTCTGTTCGTGCAGCACTTGTGAAATCAGGAGATCGCAGGTGGCTCTATAATTCGCTATACAAGCCTGTAGACCTCCGCTTTCAAATAGAAATTCCGCAATAGTATAATGACGGAGAATTTTGTCTGTAAAGGTCCACCTCTGCTCTGTGAATTGGTCAGTCTTCGGTACTTAGGTATTTAGGGGGGTGTCGCACCAGACGCGTTTCGGGGTCTAGCTATATGCCCCTTCCTCAGTGGTATAGGTTATACCACTGAGAATAGAGAATACATAGTTTAAAAAGGACCCATTCATGGGGAGAAGTGGCACCTCCTACTCGTCTCAGCTTGATTGACAGGTGTCTCCCGATTTGTGTATAGCGGAAAGACTTGTCAATCAAACTGAACTGGGCAGGAGCCATCCCATTATGCTTCTAATATTTCAGCTGCTTTTAAAATTATGTCTTTTCCGAAACGCCGCAGCATTCCAGAATAAAACATATCTGTCTCTATTGAGAGCCGCCAGGATTTCATGCTGCCCATGGTTCAAGCACCATAAATCTCCAGACGGGTTTCCTACAAGCTAGATTCATGTTGGGTGTTCTTGTGGAATTTAATATTTAAGACCATGGAAACTAGATATATTAAATCTTATAGCACAGGGGTTACTGGAACCTGCCATACATTCCCAATATGTCCTCCAGTTCCAATCATTCTCTACTTTCTCTATGAGCATTCCACCTTTTCTTTCCTTTTTATAGCCTTCTCTTAGGCTACTGTCACACCTGCACTTTCCCTTTCCACTATTTAGATCCGTCATAGGATGCAATATTTTGTGCTGCACTGTGGTACCTGGTTCTGCTGGGGCAGTATATTGTGCTGCACTGTGGTACCTGGTTCTGCTGGGGCAGTATATTGCACTGCACAGTGGTATTTGTTTTTGCTGGGGCAGTATATTGTGCTGCACTGTGGTATTTGGTTCTGTTGGGGCGATATTTTGTGCTGCACTGTGGTATCTGGTTTTGCTGGGGCAGTATATTGTACTGCACTGTGGTATCGGGTTCTGCTGGCGCAGTATTTTGTCCTACACTGTGGTACCTGGTTCTGCTGGGGCGGTATATTGTGCTGCACAGTGGTATTTGTTTTTGCTGGGGCGGTACATTGTGCTGCATTGTGGTACCTGGTTCTGCTGGGGCAGTATTTTGTGCTGCACAGTGGTATTTGTTTTTGCTGGGTCAGTATGTTGTGCTGCACTGTGGTACCTGGTTCTGCTGGGGCAGTATTTTGTGCTGCACTGTGGTACCTGGTTCTGCTGGGGCAGTATTTTGTGCTGCACTGTGGTACCTGGTTCTGCTGGGGCAGTATTTTGTGCTGCACTGTGGTACCTGGTTCTGCTGGGGCAGTATTTTGTGCTGCACTGTGGTACCTGGTTCTGCTGGGGCAGTATTTTGTGCTGCACTGTGGTACATGGTTCTGCTGGGGCAGTATTTTGTGCTGCACTGTGGTACCTGGTTATGCTGGGGCAGTATATTGTACAGCACTGTGGTATCTGGTTCTGCTGGGGCAGTATTTTGTGCTGCACTGTGGTACCTGGTTCTGCTGGGGCAGTATATTGTGCTGCACTGTGGTACCTGGTTCTGCTGGGGCAGTATTTTGTGCTGCACTGTGGTACATGGTTCTGCTGGGGCAGTATTTCGTGCTGCACTGTGGTACCTGGTTCTGCTAGGGCAGTATATTGTTCTTTACTACGGTATTGGTGACCCTGCCTACTTCTGTTGTACTGCAATCTGTCAATTTGGATCCACCTAAAACATGGGGCCATTTTTAGGTTTCTTCTAGGGCCACTGTAAGTTGCCATTCCTCCCCTGGGCCCACCCTGACCGTTCACATCTATTTCCTCAGTATTTCAATCAGAGTTCTGTCTTACTAACATCTTAGAGGGAGAGCCAGTTCCATCTTGACTGGGCCATGGTGCGAAAACTTGGATAGAATATCAAGTGACATTTACTTTATCTGGCAGTTTACGCTCTGAACATTAGAGAACGCGGCTTGTACGTAGCCTCCCAACAGAGAACCGTGAAATATTATTATGGAGTTCCGCTATTGTGTTAAACATACCCAGAGAAAAACTGCATCTGGGAAACTGTGACTTTCTTTAAAACCCTACTGGAATAATAAAAGCGGATAGGGAAATAGGGAGACAATATTAAAGGGAATCTGTCACCCTGATTTTGGACTATTAGTACAGCAGATATGGAGTCCAGATCAATATTTATTTATTTTTTTACTGCCCCTGGTTTCCCCGCTGTAAGCACTCAGTCCAGGCTGCTGAGAGAGCACTTACCTGCGCATGTATTTCCATGCAGATCTGATCGCTGACAGCGAGAGAACGGAGGGCAGTAGGGAAATATAAAATAGTGATCTGGAGTACTACTCATGTATTACTGTAGATAATAAAATCAGGGTGACAGATTCCCTTTAAAGGTGTCTTTCCACCAAATAAAAAAGGCTTGCAGTGGGATACGAAATTATATAGCTTATACTTACTTCTCCCATTCCCCACCGCTGGTGTCTGGGTCCGTGCTGCGCTCCACTTCCGGCTCTTGTCCTGACACAGCAGGAAATGACTGTAAAAGCCACTCAGCCAATCAGCGGATGCCGTGATGACCCGCCTTAACCAGCGATTTGCTACCATTCCCAGCTGTGCGGGGACGTTAGTAGGAAGCGCAGCGCAGCAGGGGCCCAAGGACTATATAAAGTATATATCATTCATTTCTTATAATTTCTCTTACCTGGTTTCCTTCATGTATCTTCCCATTGTCTGATCTGCCACCTGATCTTGGCTGCTTTGACTGCAAGATTCCAATCCCATGTCTGCTGGACCCATCAAACAGCTTCTTGTCCATGTGATGCGGAAGGTCCCGGGAACATGCAGCATTTTCCTCCAGTTCGGGAGCTCTGTGAGGGTAGTTTTCTTTGTTATTGTCATCTCTGCTAATTAGAAAGATATAGCAATAAACAGAATATCAACCCATGGGGTGGTTATATTACAGGGCACCTGTCACCAGCAACCCCCCCATCAAACTGTTTGCACAGACACATGGCTGTGGTTCACCGGATTAGAACACGGTTATTTTGTTGATCTGAGGCTCCGTTCCCGAGTTATAATATGTTTTCCTAGTACAAAATAGGCCTTTGGTGCAATAAGGGCACCGCTCTTGCTCTTGTTGCGCCCAAGCTTCACTCCTTTCTGTGGCCAGTCCCTCCTTCGCTGCTTTGCCACTGCCTGGCTCCTTCAATCAAAGCAGCCAGGGAAGGGCTGGCAATAGAAATGAGTGGAGCAACAAGAGCAATGGCGATGCCCTTGTTGCACTAAAGGACTAATTTGCATATTAAAATCCAGATCAGTGTCTATGCAAACAGTTAGATAGGGAAGGCGCTGGTGACAGATTCCCTTTAACCATTTCATTAACAAAATTATTGTCACCGGTGAGAATAGGCACTAAAAGGGTATTCCAGTAGGTACAACTTATCCCGTATCCACCGATCAGATAACTTCAACCTACTGGAATGCCTCTTTTAAGACTCTGCATAGTATTAGCAAAACATGGTTGCTTTCTTCCAGAAACTCTTGAATGGGGCCGAGATGCAAAACCAGAGAAGAGTGTAGCTGCTGATAGAAGTAAGTAGCCATGTTTTATGTAGGACGGTCGACCCCCAGCCTCATATTAAGGAATATATTATGGAATAGCAAAATAGCAATTCCCTAATAAATTTTCAGAAAAATTCTTATCATTTTGTACAAAAAGGAAACAATCGTGTTCAGGGTGTATGACAGCCGGGGCTCGCATGACATGGACAGCGTTACAAATTATACTTCCCATTGCAGATTAGAAAACAAGAGCTCCGAGGCTACCAATAACCACAAGCAAATGACTCCATACACATCAACATATCCCCATCAGCTTGAAGGGCTTTTCCAACAGTTGTTTTTACGGATGATTTATCCTCTGGATAGGCCATCGGTATCTGATATGTGGGGATCCGGCACCCGGCTGTTTGAGAAGGCACCAGCGCTCACAGTAGTGCCACAGGCTTCTCTCAGCTCACAAGGCACAGCGGGCATACACTGTACAGTGGCTGTGCTTGGTATCACAGCTCAGCCCCATTCACTTAAATAGAACTGAGCTGTGCCTAGCAGTGGCAGATTATAATAGGGGCGTTTGGGTCGGCAGCCCAGGGTGAGTGAAGGGCCCATCGCCAGTTCGCCATCCCAAACGCCCCATTTGCGCCACAAAGTTCTACAACACAGCCCACATGATGTAATATGTCTGCACTCTGCAGTTGGCAATACGCTAATGCGCTGCCTGCTGCAGTAACAGCAGGGCCCAGTCAGCGGAGGAAGCCAGGAGCAAGGAAGAGTGAGGACTCGGTCTTGGAGCGGGGCACCTCCTCCGGCACAGAAGGCGAAGCGGATTATCCACGCCGGCCGCCGACATGCCCACCCCTTCTGTGACCTCACTAATGTCCGCCCCTCCTTCTCAGCGCCAGCCAGCTTCATCAGACCTGGTCTGGGTCTGTGTGCAGCATGGGCGCGGCAGCAGCAGCCAGCAACCTTCATCTTGCCAGCAGCAAAGAATGCCAGAGTGAGCACTGCAGCCAAAGCTCCACAGTACAGTAATTTGTGAATGAATGTTCATGTTGGACAGTAGGGCAAGGTGGCCAGAAGTCCGGTTTTAGGCCAGACAGTCCAGTTTTCTGGCTCCCTGTCCTCCGTCCGGCGCAGGGCCTGGACGGATAAAGGGATGTCCACGCTTTCAGTAGCTCACGCTCAGACAGCAGCACTGCACTGTCTGAGAGTGAGCTGCAGCAACTGACTGAGGCTCCTCTCACCCCCAGTCACTAACTTGGGCCACAGACATGGCTCCCTGTGGCTGACTGAGGGGGAGAGAAGCACCCTGGCTGCCCCCAGCTCACCTTCCCCTCAGAAACTTCTTCCCTCTCCTCCCACTGTTTTTTTCGATGGGGGGCCTGGCTTCACGGAGGCAGGAGTGGTTTATCGGTTTGGGTTCTCCTGGCCTAAAAGTAGATCACCATAGAACCCTATGCCAATGACTGTATTTATCGGATCAGAACATTTTTATATTTAACCTTGAGGACATTTAGATAATTTGTGTTATAAATAAGATATGGCATTTTGTCAATTTCTCTCCTTGAATGCCAAGTAGGCTCAGCATTCAGTGCTGACTAATTCCTAACGTGTATCTTTATACAGGTGAAAGCGCCAAATCTCCTACATAGGGACACATTTAACCCTTTCGAGACACTGTGATTTTCGATCTTTGCATTTTAGTTTTTTACTCCCTATCTTCCCGGAGACATAACTTTTTCCATTTTTTGTTCACATATGTTCAAAATATAATTCCGCCATAGTTTTATGAGTTTTCTTTTTACAGTTCCCTATGCGGTAAAATCGACCCTTCATTCTCTCAGTCAGTACAATTACAGCAATACCACATTTTTATAGTTTCTCTTGTGATTTAATATAAAAAATAAATAAATAAAACTTAAAAAGATTTTTGAAAAAAAAAGATTTTTGATTTACATCGCCATGTTCTGGCTCCCATAACTTCTAAACATTTATGTCTATTGAGATGACTAGGGGCTCATTTTTTGCAAGGCGATCTGTAGTTTTTATTGATACTATCTTGGTGTGTGTAAGCCTTTTTGATCACTTTTTATAAAAAAAATTTGGAAGGTGAAAAGATGAAAAAACTGCAAATTGTCATTCTGACTTTTTTTCTATTATGGTGTTCACCGTACAGGTTACCTTAGGCTACTTTCACACTAGCGGCAGCCTTCTCGGCAGGCTGTTCCGGCGGGGGAACAGCCTGCCGGATCCATGCTGCCGCTAGTGCACCGTGTGAAGTCCGCTCCAGCCCCATTGATTATAATGGGGGCGGACCAGAGGTCCGGCTGCAGCACGGCAAACATGCCGAGAGGCGGACGTAATAAAACTACGACATGTGTGAAAGTAGCCTAAGTTTGCATGTTAATTTTATGGGTGTTTTGGGACTCGGTGGTGCAAATTATCTTTATTTATTTATTTTGATTTTGGGGAAAGGAGAGTTTATTTGAATTTTCTTATAGTTTTGTAAAACTTCTTTCTACACTTATCTTAATTCACCCTACATGTGATCATTAGATTGCTTGTCCCATAGACCGCAATTAATTACCACTACAGCCTATGGAGCCCTTCATAGGAACTATTATGTGGAAGCCTCAGTTTCTTCAGGGGGCCCGAGGCTACCACAACAAATGAGCAGCTCCCCCGATATCAGCAGTCCCGGGGAAAGTCACCTCAGATGTTGTCATCTGAGGGGTTAAACGTCTGATCTGCGTTATCGTCAATCACAGACATTAGAGCCAGGTGTCTGCTGTTTAATACTTGAGTGGGCGCCATGTTTAAAGACGTGACTTCCATCGTACATGTATAGCAGAGGTCAGAAAGGGGTTTAAACATAGCATGCTAGCTGCCTGCACTCGCCTCTTGATAATAATGTGCACACTCTTCCTTTGGATTTCATGTGTTTTCTGCCACAAAATGTACAGCAAAAAAACGCCTAACCTTATAGTTAATAATTTAGATTGGAAGATGCACCATAGTTCATATAGATTTGGATTCCATGTTGTAGAAAAATAAATAATTTGTATTTCCATCAAAGAGTAGCTGCTCGTAAATTAGCCCCATTGAATAGGGCTGGTCCCCAATCGTATTTTCCACCAGGTTCAGGGGTGTAAACAGCAAAACGTACTCTGCCCCCCAAGTTTCCCAGTATGTGAGCATCCAACACTCTTAGACAATGCAGAAAGCAAAGTCTGACTCCCCAGATTTCTGATGCATTGGCATTTTTATATTAAGTAGAAGAAATTTGTAACTATATATAAATAGATCAGAAAAAATGTGCACTCTGCCTCAGCCCCTTTATTTGACTGATGTCGGAAAGCGTTGACCAGATCCTTCATATATATATATGGCGCTTGTTTATTTCTCAATGTATTTACATCAGATAACTGGCAAAAATACACTGATAATCTCCTGCTTTCCTGCATCTCTAATAATAAAATCCCTGTGTGAGTGCGCTGTGTCCGTTTGTCACCAGTTTTGCATTGGGCATGTGCAGCGGGGCGTCCAATCAGGACATAGCGCTACACACACACTATAACTGTTTAACCCCTTCCATGCCGCCATCAGCCATATAGAGAGGAGCCTCTGTCGGCAGTCTGACCTACCAGCCGCTACCAGCAGTCAGTGCCAGTCGTACAGCCACAGGTCACAGTGCCAACAGTGTCAGCCACCAGTCAGTGCCAACCACATCAACCATCAGTCAGTGCCAGTAGTCTCAGCTACAGCCAGCACTCAGTGCCAGCAGTCTCAGCCGAAGCCAGCTGTCTCAGCCACAGCCGCCAGTCAGTGCCAGCAGTCTCAGCCACGGCCGCCAGTCAGTGCCAGCAGTCTCAGCCACGGCCGCCAGTCTCAGCCAGTCAGCACTCAGTGCCAGCAGTCTCCGCCACAGCCACCAGTCAGTGCCAGCAGTCTCAGCCACAGCCAGCAGTCTCAGCCACAGCCACCAGTCAGTGCCACCAGTCTCAGCCACCGACACGAGTCAGTGCCAGCAGTCTCAGCCACCAGCCGCAGCCAGTGCCAGCAGTCTCAGCCACAGCCAGAAATCTCAGCCACCAGTCAGTGCCAGCAGTCTCAGCCACAACCACCACTCAGTGCCAGCAGTCTCAGCCACTAGTCAGTGTGGTCAAGTTCCCTTGCCATTTAATATAGACTGTTCCTACTAATGTGTATGCACTACTGTTTAAGCGTAACGGGCTTAAAAGGGTTGTCCGGGATTGGGGACATTGTCGTAATAGTACTAGAGTGACATACATATTTCACACATGCATGTCCTACCTTTGCCACACATTTCTGAAGCCCCGTTTTGAAACAGCAAGTTATTGGCCGGAAGTGACTATTTTTGTAAAATCAGTGACGTACCGGGTCCCTTGCAGGCGAGCTAAGCCTCTTCTTCCGCTTCGCAGGGAGCCCGGTGACGTCACCGTCAGCTTAAGTGTTTATGCAGAGCGCACGGAGGGGAGGTAACTAGGCTGGCAGACATCGCGCTAAGCCACACCCCTCTGGTCCAGTGACGTCACCGGGCATGGAACTTTCTAATGAATGGAGGCAGATCACTATGCTACTTAGCATAGAAAACTGGCAGAGACAGAGCTATGTATGAGGGGGGTGGGTGCAGGGACGAGTTGAAATACAGTAGAAACCAGGAGATGCTGCGCTGCGCTGGGACCCGCAGTGCGGCAGGAAGTCATTACCCACATAAACATCGATGTCAACAATCTGTTGGGGACCGTAGGAGCCATGCAGCAGTGTAAAAACACCTAAAAACATCGGGGGAACTTTGACTCGGCTAGTTATAGTGAGTAAACAATACAAAAATTAAAAAATGTTGATCCCAGACAACCCCTTTAATGTCTAGTATAGTATATTATAAAATTGGCTGCCTGCTCCGCGCTGAGCTGGCTTGCTTGCTTCTCCCCTGCCATTCTTGGCCCCGATATGATTCAGAGTAAGGGCCGGCTGGCCCTGCACCCTACCAGTGACAGCTCAGTCTGAGTCAGCACCACTTCTCCCTGCCCAGCGCCCGCCCACCGCCCCTACTGATGATGAGAGAGTCAGGACAGCAGCCAGCTGGCTAGGGCCTTCTTCCCTGTGCCGTGCACCCTACTGCTTCTGCAATCAAGCGAATCTCATTGCAGCACCGGTAGGGCACAGAGGGAGATACTGGCACTTTCTGGAACATCAAAAGGCAGGGGAGAACAAAGCACCATCTGACTGATATCATTGACATGATATGAGTGAACAGGGAGGTGCACACTCGCATGCACCACATTAAGAGCATTTTTGCTCCCCCCTATGAGTTGGTGCCCTAGGCAAGTGCCTACCTAGCCCCATCCCTCTCATCTCAGCCTGGGCCTGAAGCCACAACTAGGGGAAGCACAGTACCTAAAAATGTATACAATAACCATTGATGTCAATGGAAGTGTAAGTTATTTCTTTGCACTGAGCTCCCCCTAGTGGTGGCCGCCGAACAGAAGAAGGAGGTCATCACCGGGCCTCCCTCCTGGGCCCCGTCCCCCATAGTAGTCTCATTGTCTGCTTCAATGGTAAGTATGCCACTGGCTATGTGTGGACATACCCTTTAAAGGCTTTTAAGCTCCCCCTAGTGGAGTACCTTTCTACCTCAACATTTTCATATACACCAGGGGACTGGTTTACCTGATGGCCTCATTGTATACTGGATTTTCTAGCCTAAATCCCTTCAATGATGTACCTGAAAGATACATTTCTGCAGGTTTATGAAGATTAAAACTCAGGCTAAGAGCTCCATTAAGACATCAAAGCCTGATGAAATTATAGGGAGATTTAATAAAGCCAGTCGTGGTGAAGGGTTTAATTTTAACCTATTTTTTGCCTTATTATCTCAGAGGCTGAGCTGCAATACCAGACACTGCCCATGGACATGAGTGGCGCTGTTTCTGGAAAAAAGGAGACCTTTTACTCTATATCTTTGATGAATCTATTACGAAAGAGTGTAATTAGCAATTCCTTTATATATTCTTATCACTGGAACTGCTTCCTTTTCATACAGGAGAGAGAAATTTTCTGCTACTGCCAAGCAAACCCCTCTATGTCAAGCTATGCTCTGCAAAAGTATTCATGCATTACCATATATTTTGCTAAGGGGTTGACTAGGAGACATAAGGCCTGGTACATCTATAGATCCTACTAGGTTCCTAAATTAGAACACTTTGCCTGTCTCTAAAATACGGACCTGTGGTTTAATGAGGCCCTGCCCTCTTTCCTGACATGTCTCTTTTAGCAATCACTTGTATTCCCATTAAATATTATTTCCAGGTCATTATGCAATTCCTCCATTATTCCTCTTGCAAATCTATGAATTCATTGAGAAACAGGCCATTCCCCTTGTCAATAAACTAGGCCCCCACACATTCTGACACCATCACTACTCTTTGGACAGTGTGAGACTGGGCAGGAACACAATTCCAATGTATTCATACATTTCTAGGCAGGATAACAGAGGAATGATGCAACACAGAATTCTTCCATCTTAAAATTAAAATGAATAAGTAATGGAATTCAAGTGTGATGAAACCGAGGATGAGGCCATATACACCTTCATGTAGATCTGACTCCTTGCTGCTTTTTCACACTCGCGTTTGGTGCGGATCCATCATAGATCTCCACAGACGGATCCGTTCAGATAATACAACCGTCTGCATCCGTTCAGAACGGATCAATTTGTATTATCTTTAACACAGCCAAGATGGATCCGTCTTGAACACCATTGAAAGTCAATGGAGGACGGATCCGTTTTCTATTGTGCCAGATTGTGTCAGAGAAAACGGATCCATCCCCATTGACTTACATTGTGTGTCAGAACGGATCCATTTGGCTCAGTTTCGTCAGGCGGACACCAAAACGCTGCAAGCAGCGTTTTGGTGTCCGTCTCCAAAGTGGAACGAAGACGGAACGGAGGCAAACTGATGCATTCTGAGCGGATCCTTTTCCATTCAGAATGCATCCAAAAACGCGAGTGTGAAAGTAGTCTTGGTGAAGTGGAGTAATTCCCCTGCATAGATGAGATATTCTCTAGATAACGTGCTATCTTCCTGCAGCTGCCACTAGAGGGAGCTCACTAATAACACAGTATGCAGAAAGCTCCTTCTAGTAGTAAATCTACATTTATGCAGGGGATTTGGAGCTTTGTATCAGAAAAATGAAGCTCCGACTGTGAAAAGATTATTATAGAATTTTGAACTTAAAAACAGCATAATAACAAAAGGTGAGATTAGATTTTTAGGACGTTTGGTAGATAGATCTTGAAGGGTTTTTCCAGAATTATTTTAGATTTTGGCCATCAATATCAGAACGTTGAGAGTCCGACCCCCCCCCCCCATCTACGGACCACCGTGTAGTGGATGGAGCTGGCTATGGCAGCACTGACATGAATGGGAGCAGCACTGCAATAATCAGCTCTGTGCACTGCACTGTGGATGCAGCTCTGTAGTTCTGGTACTGCAGAACAGCTGATGGGTGGTGGTCCCAGATGTCGGACCCCCAGCGATCAGGTATAAATGACCTATCCTGAGGATATAATCAATATAATCCCGAAATCTACTTTTGCATGCATGCAATGTATCAGGTATGCCTGAGCTCCCCATGGTAAGACTCCTTAGCATTATTATTATACTGTAGGAGTGGCTTTTTACGGTGTTCGTGCGCCCTGATGAGGCATGCAGAAATCCAATGTGGTGAGAGTAGTCACAGGTAACAGAGGTGGAGGCGACGTTATTCTGAATACACGCTGCTGTCTGCTCTGTATGAGGAATAAATGGATGTTCACTGCTAAGAAAACAACATTTAAAGGACATCTCCGCACAAACCCGAAAATTATGTCTTGAGTTCAGTGAATCTGATACTCACAGGGGTCCAGGAAGCAGAGATGTAGGCAGGGACCATACACTGGAAAGCTGCTACTTAAGCCGTCATTGTGCCTGCTGAACTGGTATTACTGGAGTCTGCTAGTCACCACTGGATTCATTTACTAACATAACGGTGGCTCTGCAGGGTCAAACATACAACTTGTAGACCTGTAGAGACATTCCTTCACTGGTTTGGTGGTTAAAACAACATAGATTTATTTGTTTTATTCTCTACTCGAAACAAGCAGATTTCAACTCCTATAGATACTTAAGGGAAAAACGCCTGAAAAAACGTAATAGCTAATTATAACAAAAGGTAAAAATAATAAAAACAATTCAAAAACTGTTTGTGGGGAATTTCATAATTCATTAGACACTTTAAAGCAGAATCTGGCCACGCAAAAAAAGTGAAAGAAAAGCCACAAAAATGCTGTGAAAACAGTAAGGCTTCAGCGTGTAGCGGTATTTGTCCCGCTGACACATCTTCTAGCAGCACAGAGGATATCAAGACCGATGCAGAAAGCAGGGATCTACTATGGACCAGATTTACTAATCCGATCGATAGTGTAAATTAGACAGGCTGTCTAAAGCTGCACCAGATTCCTCACAGGGGCTCAGGCAGGATGATAAATCAGGTGCAGGACATTATTCTAGCTCTACAGGGAGTGCAGAATTATTAGGCAAGTTGTATTTTTGAGGATTAATTTTATTATTGAACAACAACCATGTTCTCAATGAACCCAAAAAACTCATTAATATCAAAGCTGAATTTTTTTAGAAGTAGTTTTTAGTTTGTTTTTAGTTTTAGCTATTTTAGGGGGATATCTGTGTGTGCAGGTGACTATTACTGTGCATAATTATTAGGCAACTTAACAAAAAACAAATATATACCCATTTCAATTATTTATTTTTACCAGTGAAACCAATATAACATCTCAACATTCACAAATATACATTTCTGACATTCAAAAACAAAACAAAAACAAATCAGTGACCAATATAGCCACCTTTCTTTGCAAGGACACTCAAAAGCCTGCCATCCATGGATTCTGTCAGTGTTTTGATCTGTTCACCATCAACATTGCGTGCAGCAGCAACCACAGCCTCCCAGACACTGTTCAGAGAGGTGTACTGTTTTCCCTCCTTGTAAATCTCACATTTGATGATGGACCACAGGTTCTCAATGGGGTTCAGATCAGGTGAACAAGGGGGCCATGTCATTAGATTTTCTTCTTTTATACCCTTTCTTGCCAGCCACGCTGTGGAGTACTTGGACGCGTGTGATGGAGCATTGTCCTGCATGAAAATCATGTTTTTCTTGAAGGATGCAGACTTCTTCCTGTACCACTGCTTGAAGAAGGTGTCTTCCAGAAACTGGCAGTAGGACTGGGAGTTGAGCTTGACTCCATCCTCAACCCAAAAAGGCCCCACAAGCTCATCTTTGATGATACCAGCCCAAACCAGTACTCCACCTCCACCTTGCTGGCGTCTGAGTCGGACTGGAGCTCTCTGCCCTTTACCAATCCAGCCATCTGGCCCATCAAGACTCACTCTCATTTCATCAGTCCATAAAACCTTAGAAAAATCAGTCTTGAGATATTTCTTGGCCCAGTCTTGACGTTTCAGCTTGTGTGTCTTGTTCAGTGGTGGTCGTCTTTCAGCCTTTCTTACCTTGGCCATGTCTCTGAGTATTGCACACCTTGTGCTTTTGGGCACTCCAGTGATGTTGCAGCTCTGAAATATGGCCAAACTGGTGGCAAGTGGCATCTTGGCAGCTGCACGCTTGACTTTTCTCAGTTCATGGGCAGTTATTTTGCGCCTTGGTTTTTCCACACGCTTCTTGCGACCCTGTTGACTATTTTGAATGAAACGCTTGATTGTTCGATGATCACGCTTCAGAAGCTTTGCAATTTTAAGAGTGCTGCATCCCTCTGCAAGATATCTCACTATTTTTGACTTTTCTGAGCCTGTCAAGTCCTTCTTTTGACCCATTTTGCCAAAGGAAAGGAAGTTGCCTAATAATTATGCACACCTGATATAGGGTGTTGATGTCATTAGACCACACCCCTTCTCATTACAGAGATGCACATCACCTAATATGCTTAATTGGTAGTAGGCTTTCGAGCCTATACAGCTTGGAGTAAGACAACATGCATAAAGAGGATGATGTGGTCAAAATACTCATTTGCCTAATAATTCTGCACGTAGTGTATACTAAGTATTGATTGGCTTAGGGTCCATTCACACGTCCGTTGTTTCTTTCCTGATCTGTTCCGTTTTTTGCGGAACAGATCTGGACTAGTCTGTACCCATTCATTTTCAATGGGTCCTGAAAAAAACCTGAAATTGTGCTGTCCGATTTTTTTTCAGGACCCATTGAAAATGAATGGGTACAGAACTGGTCCAGATCTGTTCCGCAAAAAACGGAACAGATCAGGAAAGAAACAACGGACGTGTGAATGGACCCTTACTCTGAAACAGAATTTTACACCAGAATTGTGGAGCAATTTTGGCGCAAAATAGTACATCTTAGGTCATGCCCTTTCCCAGGAAGATCCGCGCCTTCCTGTTACGTACAACCCCGTGTATGAGCAAGTCGGTAAAAAGTGTAAACACACTAGTTGCATCAAATTGCTACAAAATGGTGCTCGTTTGTGCCACTTTTTAGAAAGATTTTAGACACAGACAAAAATCTGGGCCTACGTGTGAAGTCAGTGGAAGAAATAAAGTGGTGATGGCTCTCTTTTTACCCCTTGGTCACAAGCAGACAAAGGGACAGCTAGACTATGTTCACATGTTTGAATTAGAAGGCTGAAAGTCAAGGGGATTTTGTGGGTGTTATTGATGACCTATCCTGAGAATAGGTAATCAATAGCAGATCGTCAGGGGTCCAACTCCCTCTGGATTGCGACCATAGAATCGCTTTTGCCACAGTTTTCCGAAGCGCGTGGACCCAGCCTTATAGGACTGAAAGGTGCTAGCCTCTCTTGCCATGAGAATGAGATGAGAATGTCGGTCAAGCCATTTGAACGACCCTCATGAACCTCTAGGCCAGGGATGCTCAACCTGTGGCCCTCCAGCTGTTGTAAAACTACAACTCCCACCATCCCCTGCTGCAGGCTGATAGCTGTAGACTGTCTGGGAATGCTGGGAGTTGTATGTAGTTTTGCAATAGCTGGAGGGCCATAGGTTGAGCATGCCTGCTCTAGGCCATTGATGATGATGATGATTATCTGCACAAGCTAGTGGTTTGGCTTCTGTCTGGATTCTAAATCTGGACTGTACTCTGATTTTATACCTGTATCCCAATTCTGCATAAAACCCTTTGGACCTGATGATACTAAGGAAGGGGGCCTTGGGGTATAAACCTTACTCTGAACTCTGAAACAAGGGGCTGTACCCTAAAACTCAAACCCAGATCGTGGAACCACTGGTTCTGAGAATGGACCAGCTAAGACCCCAAGACCTTGCTGCGGACTGGACTCCACTTTCAATGTTGTGTAACGTATCCTAAACTTCTGGATCCAGCTAGGATACTGTATTCTGAACTAAAAAACCAAGGTATAGTATGTACCAGGGATCCTGTTTCCAGAGTCTACTAAGATTTTAAACTTTGAGAATGCTGATTCAAAGGAAAGGGAGCCTTGGGGTATAAACCCAAGGACCTGAGCCTGTCCATTTATAAAATGCTGCTCTGCTGCCCCTGCATCTGCTACATAAGGTAACTCTGGCCTGTGTATGTATATACAGGTCCGTCTTTAACGCGGGGCAAAAGGGGCAGCTGCCCCAGACCCAGTTGCTCCTGGGGGGCCAAGGCAGCTGCCTCTTGAGCCCTGCTGGCCACTGCCCACAAATTCAATCACTGTACTAGTACACTCCTCACTATCAAAGAAGCGCAGCAGGCAGGCCGGCTGGACGGCAGCGTAACATCACTCAGTCACGCGCCTCCTCCGCCTGCTTCATTAATAAAGTGGGAGGAGCAGGCGCGTGACGCAGTGAGTGGCGTTACGCTGCCATTCGGCCGGCCTGCCTGCTACACTACTTTGATAGTGAGTACTAGTACAAAGCCGGTACTGGGAGGGCTCCCCCATCTACAGACGCTCGCAGCTCAGCAGACACTCGGCCCTTTCCATCACAGCCTCCTCCAGTTGGGCCCCTTGTAGCCCACATTGATCCTAACATCTGACCACTGTCCCCGGGAAAAGAGAGAGACCCCATCCCAGAGCAACTGATCGGGAAGCTGTAGGGTAAGGGAGTGGACCAGCCCCAGGCTGAAGAGCAGCAGAGGGGCCTGCATGCTGTGGGGCTGCCGGGGAAGCATGACCAGCGTATTGTCGAGTTGTTCCCCTCCGAATCTCCCCCCATTCCCAACCCAATAAAGACACAACTTCGCAAGTGGATTTTATTGTCCACAGTAGCCATTTTATTAATAACAAATACAATAAATAACATAAATAATAACCAACCCAAAGCCTTCCCACCTGGAAGGCCCCCCAAGAACCTTCCCAAGAACACCCAAAAAAAAACTGAGAAAAACATAACAGCACGAGGAGGGTCCTTGGAGCCCCATAAATCTGAAGGGTAACTGCCCCACCCACTCAATTACATTACCTCTAGCCGATAAAGGCTAGCTCAGAGACAGAAACTGGTAACCATGGGCAACAAACATGGGCAGATACACGCCATATGACACCCCATAATCCATTACCTGGGGAGTCCAGAGCCCCCTTGGCCCCCTCCACACCACGCCAGAGCCACCATAACCACCAACTCCAAGGACCCACCACCGCCCACAATACAAGGGGGTGAGCCCTAACCTCCTTGCGTTCCGCCACACCCGAAAAGCCAACTCAATCCTGTCCTGTAAACCTTAACACCATAAATCAATACCCAGCCTTAACTTTGTCCTCAGGCAACCTGCACTGCAAAAGCCACAGTATCTATGGCTATCCCCAAAAAACTCCACACCGTCGTAGGGCCCATACTTGCATCCACCCTCGTTAAACATGAAACATAACCCCTTTTGCGAGGCCACCAAGCATTCCGATTGCCCAGAACCCCCGGTGCCCCCTAGAAAGGAAAGCCCCATCCTGACCAGAGCTATCACCCTCATCCACAAACTAATGTCCTTATGATCCCACCTAATGCTAGACCGAGCCGCTTTCCATTGCCGAAATTGCTCGTCGTACCTCAACCACCCCTGTTCCACTTATATACCCGATATGCCTTCCCTATCGCGTCCAGGTAACAGAAAAGCGCAGAAAAATTATCCGTCACCTTCTCACCAATGACACTGGGCAGGATCACAAACGCCTGCAACCAGTTGGAAAAAGTCAGCGGAATCAAACGGTACCTCCGCTTATCCTCCTCTTCCTTCCTCCTATCCTCCTTCCTATCCAGATTTAAATTAAACCGTTTTAGCGGGAGTAATGAAAATATGTCCACATACTGCCGTTTCCAAATTTTTTCCTTCACTTTCAGCCTCAAGTAGGCCCCCAGAGGCCCTTCAAAGCAAACATATAATTCTCCTCTCGCAGCATCATCCAAACGTGGCTCCCCCCCCGTCATTCTCCCTCACCCCTTCTCTCTCCCTAACCCCGTCCTTATCCGCCGACCCATGTGGCAATGCCCCCGCTGTACCCACATCCTAACTGGTCCCTCCTGCCACCACTGCCCCACCACTACCCGGTACTCCTGAACCTTGGGAACTCCAAGCCGTCACCGGCGACCCCATCTGAAACCCCATACTTACCAGCCCCTTCACTAATTCCTGTAACCCCAATAACAACTCCCCAGCCCACCCTCAACGGACGCCCCTGAGTCCCCAACCCCGGGAGCCCCCCCACCAAGACAAGCAACCATTAATGAGGACTCCCTGCATGTCTCACCTGGCTGCGCGGACGATGTGATTCCACCAGCCGGATAGTAGGGTAGTGCAACTTGACCGGCGCTGATCTCCCCTCTGGCTGTCCTCAGATCTTCAGCACGACCTGTGCCCCCTCTTCCTGCTGCTGCTGCCAGAGCCTGCATTTCCGCCACTAGAGGCTGCCCTTGACACATCAGGGGTCGACTCTGAGACAGCCACGCGCTGCCCGAGGACTGAACCTAGCATAGAGCCGCCATCTTGACCCCACCGTCCTGCAGAAGGAGCCCGGACCTCTCTCCCACACCGGGCAAGGTGAGCCTGGCCTGGCCCACTTGTTGATCCCGATCCCGCTTCCCTGCCGGCTGCATCTGAGGCGGGGGAGCCCCGTCTCCCCCCCATCCAGGGTCCCGCCTTGTTACTGGATTCCTCCCGGTACACGACCGCCTGGTTCCACTGTTCTTACTTGCGGCACGAGCCGGAGGGTCCCCGGATAGGCTCCTTACACAGCGCCAGACACTCGGGGTCTCCTCCAGACTAAAGCGTGCCGGAGGCAAGTGGGGGAAGCCATGAAGGCCGAGTCCCCCGACCCCGGAAGCAAGCCCTGCACCGAAGTCTGCAGCCATTCAGGTCTCCTGCTCTCCGCTGCTGCCCGGAGCTGCGCCAGCACCACTTTGATGGATGACATCCTGGAAGAGAACACACGATACAAGAGGTACGCAGCAGCTCTGACAAGGGCTGCTGCATATCTACTGTCTCCACAAGATGGCCCCTTTCCCGCCCTTGCCACCCTTTATAAATCCTAAACCCCTCCCCTAGCGTACCGCCCCCCACCAGCACCAATTAACCCCATAGGTCCCGAAAAACTCCATTCTCTCCAAGCCTCTGTCATGCCAGGCCTACCCCCAGGCTTGCAGCCCTAAGTCCCCTCCATAACAGTACGTCATCCACAGATCCCCCATCAGGGACGTCTTCAACATGGGGCAAAAGGGGCAGCTGCCTCTTGAGCCCCGCTGGCCACTGTCCACAAATTCAATGACATCGTCGTAAAATATCTTGCCTCCGCCGGCTCCGTGTCCCGATCCTATCCTTCACTATGCGAGTGGCATGGCTCGCATAGTGAAGGACTTACTTGCTTGCTCCTCCTCCCGACCTCCCCTGCCCTTTGCGTACACAGCGTGCCGTGACGTCACGCGGAGACACTGCAACGCTAGGGTGAGCCAAGCCCCGGTCTACTTCCTGAACTGCAGAGCGGTGCCCACTTCCAGCCCTGAGCCCAGCTGCCCAGAGCACTGATCCTGAGCCGCTGGAGTCTTCAGAACTGTAAGTATTTACAGTAATTCACTGTAAGCTATATTATATATATTACTTGTTTTATGTGACTAAGGGTGCTGGGTAGTTGGAGAAGGGGGGGGGGGGGGTGTTGTGCTGGAGGGCGTGATTGCATGCTAGGATTTGGGAAGAAGGGATCCAGGGGGCCCAATTAAATTTATGCCCAGGGTCCAATCAATATAAAAGACAGCCCTGTGTATATATGCATGTTTTTGCCAGTTCCTGTTTTTTGCAAACTCAGTTCGGTGTGCTGGATCTACTTTCTGAACCCTGAACCTTTGTGTGAACTTGGGCTGGTTTATTAAATACTGAACTCGTTTGTCTTCACTTTCTGTAGGTTTTGTTGTCATAACTCCAAGCATTGGCATCTGTCAGACCGTGATCCATGAGTGTTCAGGTTATGGAGCTGAGCTAAACCCGTGACATAAACTTCATGCAATTGTGTTATGCATTACCTCTTTAACAAAATTTTTCCTTTCTAGGCATCATATGATGATATGTGATGGCACTGGAGAACTATCTGTCATCTGTGATGACCAGGGGACACAGCCAATACTGGATGCGAGATTGTCAGTAAGTGCATCGATTCTTCTCTTCTCTCATATCACTGTAATTATCCGTTCCATTTCTACAATCCAAGACACTGTTATCTTTGAAACTGGGTGATACCTTGTAAAAATAAAAAAACTGCAAGAACAAAATGTCCTATGAAAATGACAATAATTTGCAGGTATACTAATGCTGCTCACCATTATTGTCACCCCTTCATTTTTTTCATAGACTGTACAATATCTTCAGAAATAAATGGAAATGTACCAAAGTTATATCCTCAAGATTTTTTAATTAGTGGTCCAAAGTAACAATAAAATATTGTTTTTCAACTTACATGTTGTAATTTCAAAGAATAAACAGCACGTGCATCAATAAAGGCACCCCTAATTAATACTTGCTTGCACACCCTTTGGCATTGATGACGGCCTCCAAACGTTTCTTGTAGCCATCTAGAAGCTTCTTGCACTTCTCATCTGGTATTTTCTCCCACTCTTCCTTTTCAGTTTCTTCAAGCTCTTGAATGTTTGCAGGGTTCTTTTTCCCAATGGCAGATTTCAGCCCACCCCAAAGATTTTCAATGGGATTGAGGTCAGGGCCATTTTAAAACAGTCAATTTTTTTTATTTTTCAACCATTCCTGTGTACCTTTGGATGTGCGCTTTGGGTCCTTGTCTTGCTGAAGGACACATGATCTTCGACTCAAACCAAGTTTTCTTACACAGAGTAGGACATTTTGCGCTAAAATCTCTTGATAATTCTCTAATTTCATTAGTCTTGTGATATGTTCAAGGCCTCCAGTACCAGACGTACCAAAGCAACCCCATAGCATTTTGAATCCTCCACCATGCATAACTGTTGATAGGGTGTTTTTTTTTCCTCATAAGCTTCATTGCGCCGTCTGTAAACAAACTGCTCCATTTTTGTTTCATCTGTCCATAGAACATTTTCCCAGAAGGATTGTGGTTTGTCAAGGTACTCTTTGACAAAGATCTGTTGTTCCTTTTTATGTCTTTTCTTCAGCAATGGTTTCTTCCTTGGCCTTTGCCCATAAAGCTCTGATTGGCTTAGTGTGCAGCGTATGGTACTTGTTAAAACCATGACCCCAGACTGTTCCAGGTTGGCCTTCAGGTCTTTGGATGTTTGACAGGGTCTATTTTTCCACCATTCGCACCAACCTTCGAAGACATCTCTTGTCAATTTTCCTCTTTCTCTCACGTCGAAAGAGGTTCTTGACAGTTCCGTGCTTGGCAAACTTCTTAAGAACATTGCGCACTGTTGAAACTGGGATAGCAAGGTCTTTGGAGATGGCCTATACCCTTTGGAAGTCTTGTGTTTGCTAATAATAGCAGTTCCGATGTCATCAGACAGCTCCTTTGTCTTCACCACTGTGACAAAGGAACAGGGCCTAACGTGGCTTTTTTAAACACTGAAGTCATCATTAATTGGCTAATTCATGTCACATGGGCATTAACAATTTATCACAGGAGATTCTCATTTGTGATTTACCACAGGAAAATGTGTTTCCATACTAATTAAATGTAAAAGGGTGCCAATACCAGTGTCGCATCAAGCTTTAGGTTTTTCTATTTTTCCCTCCCATTGTTTTTTTTAATTTTTTTTATTATTATTATTATTTGTAGAGTTGAGCGAACACCTGGATGTTCGGGTTCGAGAAGTTCGGCCGAACATCCCGGAAATGTTCGGGTTCGGGATCCGAACCCGATCCGAACTTCGTCCCGAACCCGAACCCCATTGAAGTCAATGGGGACCCGAACTTTTCGGCACTAAAAAGGCTGTAAAACAGCCCAGGAAAGAGCTAGAGGGCTGCAAAAGGCAGCAACATGTAGGTAAATCCCCTGCAAACAAATGTGGATAGGGAAATGAATTAAAATAAAAATTAAATAAATAAAAATTAACCAAAATCAATTGGAGAGAGGTTCCATAGCAGAGAATCTGGCTTCCCGTCACCCACCACTGGAACAGTCCATTCTCAGATATTTAGGCCCCGGCACCCAGGCAGAGGAGAGAGGTCCCGTAACAGAGAATCTGTCTTCATGTCAGCAGAGAATTAGTCTGCATGTCATAGCAGAGAATGAGGCTTCACGTCAGCCACCACTGCTACAGTCCATTGGCATATATTTAGGCCCAGCACCCAGGCAGAGGAGGGAGGTCCCGTAACAGAGAATCTGTCTTCATGTCAGCAGAGAATTAGTCTGCATGTCATAGCAGAGAATGAGGCTTCACGTCAGCCACCACTGCAACAGTCCATTGGCATATATTTAGGCCCAGCACACACACAGGCAGAGGAGAGAGGTCCCGTAACAGAGAATCTGGCTTCATGTCAGCAGAGAATCAGTCTGCATGTCATAGCAGAGAATGAGGCTTCACGTCAGCCACCACTGCAACAGTCCATTGGCATATATTTAGGCCCAGCACACACACAGGCAGAGGAGAGAGGTCCCGTAACAGAGAATCTGGCTTCATGTCAGCAGAGAATCAGTCTGCATGTCATAGCAGAGAATGAGGCTTCACGTCAGCCACCACTGCAACAGTCCATTGGCATATATTTAGGCCCAGCACCCAGGCAGAGGAGGGAGGTCCCGTAACAGAGAATCTGTCTTCATGTCAGCAGAGAATTAGTCTGCATGTCATAGCAGAGAATGAGGCTTCACGTCAGCCACCACTGCAACAGTCCATTGGCATATATTTAGGCCCAGCACACACACAGGCAGAGGAGAGAGGTCCCGTAACAGAGAATCTGGCTTCATGTCAGCAGAGAATCAGTCTGCATGTCATAGCAGAGAATGAGGCTTCACGTCAGCCACCACTGCAACAGTCCATTGGCATATATTTAGGCCCAGCACACACACAGGCAGAGGAGAGAGGTCCCGTAACAGAGAATCTGGCTTCATGTCAGCAGAGAATCAGTCTGCATGTCATAGCAGAGAATGAGGCTTCACGTCAGCCACCACTGCAACAGTCCATTGGCATATATTTAGGCCCAGCACCCAGGCAGAGGAGGGAGGTCCCGTAACAGAGAATCTGTCTTCATGTCAGCAGAGAATTAGTCTGCATGTCATAGCAGAGAATGAGGCTTCACGTCAGCCACCACTGCAACAGTCCATTGGCATATATTTAGGCCCAGCACCCAGGCAGAGGAGGGAGGTCCCGTAACAGAGAATCTGTCTTCATGTCAGCAGAGAATTAGTCTGCATGTCATAGCAGAGAATGAGGCTTCACGTCAGCCACCACTGGAACAGTCCATTCTCAGATATTTAGGCCCCGGCACCCAGGCAGAGGAGAGAGGTCCCGTAACAGAGAATCTGTCTTCATGTCAGCAGAGAATTAGTCTGCATGTCATAGCAGAGAATGAGGCTTCACGTCAGCCACCACTGCAACAGTCCATTGGCATATATTTAGGCCCAGCACCCAGGCAGAGGAGAGAGGTCCCGTAACAGACAATCTGGCTTCATGTCAGCAGAGAATCAGTCTGCATGTCATAGCAGAGAATCAGGCTTCACGTCACCCACCACTGCAACAGTCCATTGTCATAAATTTAGGCCCAGCACTAGTGTTGAGCGGCATGTCCCATATTCGAATTCGCGAAATTTTGTGAATATTCGAAAGAATATTCGTAAAATATTCGCGATTATTCAAATTCGTTATTATTTCGCATATGCGATAATTCGAATTATCGCATAATACATATGCTATGCAAAATTCACATGTGCGCTAATGAAATCGCCTTACGAAGATTCGCAACTCAATTCAATCACTAATGTATGAATGCAATGCCCTTTGCCTCTGTTCTGGGACAAGTGTAGATATTCGCATGTGCGCTAATAAAATCGCCTTACGAAGATTCGCACCTCAATCACTTTCTAGGGAATGTGAGACTTTTGGGAATCAATCGAGATACAGTGGGGGGTGATGACAGTAGTTGACAGAGTACAGATCAATGTAATCTGTAAGGTGGAAAGTAAAATAAAAAATACGAATATTCGTAAATCGAATTTTACGAAGTTCTACGTATTCGCGAATATGGTGCTATACTATATGAATGCACAGGCCTTTGCCTCTCTGTTCTGGGGACAAGTGTAGATATTTGCATTTGCGTTAATAAAATCGCCTTACGAAGATTCGCAGCTCAATTCAATCACTAATGTATGAATGCAAAGCCCTTTGCCTCTGTTCTGGGACAAGTGTAGATATTCGCATGTGCGCTAATAAAATCGCCTTACGAAGATTCGCAACTCAATTCACTAATGTATGAATGCAAAGCCCTTTGCCTCTGTTCTGGGACGTGCCGATATTCGCATGTGCGCTAATAAAATCGCCTTACGAAGATTCGCGCCTCAATCACTTTCTAGGCAATGTGAGTAAGATCTGAGCTGTTGGACCTTTGGGAAACAATCAATTATATGTGTACTGTAATTTTGTGGGGGGGGGGGGGAAACAAAAAACGAATATTCGTTTTTACGAATATATAGCACTATATTCGAAATATTCGCGAAATCGCGAAGTTGCGATATTCGCGAAAAAAATTTGCTTTTCGAATATTCGCGCTCAACACTACCCAGCACCCAGGCAGAGGAGAGAGGTCCCGTAACAGAGAATCTGGCTTCATGTCAGCAGAGAATCAGTCTTCATATCATAGCAGAGAATCAGGCTTCACGTCACCCACCACTGTAAGAGTCAATTTTCATAAATTTAGGCCCAGAACCCAGGCAGAGGAGAAAGGTCCCGTAACAGACAATCTGGCTTCATGTCAGCAGAGAATCAGTCTTCATATCATAGCAGAGAATCAGGCTTCACGTCACCCACCACTGCAACAGTCAATTGTCATAAATTTAGGCCCAGCACCCAGGCAGAGGAGAGAGCTCCCGTAACAGAGGATCTGGCTTCATGTCAGCAGAGAATCAGTCTGCATGTCATAGCAGAGAATGAGGCTTCACGTCACCCACCACTGCAACAGTCCATTGGCATATATTTAGGCCTAGCACACAGGCAGAGCAGAGAGGTCCCGTAACAGACAATCTGGCTTCATGTCAGCAGAGAATCAGTCTGCATGTCATAGCAGAGAATGAGGCTTCACGTCACCCACCACTGCAACAGTCCATTGGCATATATTTAGGCCTAGCACACAGGCAGAGCAGAGAGGTCCCGTAACAGACAATCTGGCTTCATGACAGCAGAGAATTAGTCTGCATGTCATAGCAGAGAATGAGGCTTCACGTCAGCCACCACTGCAACAGTCCATTGGCATATATTTAGGCCCAGCACCCAGGCAGAGGAGAGAGGTCCCGTAACAGAGAATCTGTCTTCATGTCAGCAGAGAATTAGTCTGCATGTCATAGCAGAGAATCAGGCTTCACGTCAGCCACCACTGCAACAGTCCATTGTCATAAATTTAGGCCCAGCACCCAGGCAGAGGAGAGAGGTCCCGTAACAGACAATCTGGCTTCATGTCAGCAGAGAATTAGTCTGCATGTCATAGCAGAGAATGAGGCTTCACGTCAGCCACCACTGCAACAGTCCATTGGCATATATTTAGGCCTAGCACACAGGCAGAGCAGAGAGGTCCCGTAACAGACAATCTGGCTTCATGACAGCAGAGAATCAGTCTGCATGTCATAGCAGAGAATCAGGCTTCACGTCAGCCACCACTGCAACAGTCCATTGTCATAAATTTAGGCCCAGCACCCAGGCAGAGGAGAGAGGTCCCGTAACAGACAATCTGGCTTCATGTCAGCAGAGAATCAGTCTTCATATCATAGCAGAGAATCAGGCTTCACGTCACCCACCACTGTAAGAGTCAATTTTCATAAATTTAGGCCCAGAACCCAGGCAGAGGAGAAAGGTCCCGTAACAGACAATCTGGCTTCATGTCAGCAGAGAATCAGTCTTCATATCATAGCAGAGAATCAGGCTTCACGTCACCCACCACTGCAACAGTCAATTTTCATAAATTTAGGCCCAGAACCCAGGCAGAGGAGAAAGGTCCCGTAACAGACAATCTGGCTTCATGTCAGCAGAGAATCAGTCTTCATATCATAGCAGAGAATCAGGCTTCACGTCACCCACCACTGCAACAGTCAATTGTCATAAATTTAGGCCCAGCACCCAGGCAGAGGAGAGAGCTCCCGTAACAGAGGATCTGGCTTCATGTCAGCAGAGAATCAGTCTGCATGTCATAGCAGAGAATGAGGCTTCACGTCACCCACCACTGCAACAGTCCATTGGCATATATTTAGGCCTAGCACACAGGCAGAGGAGAGGTTCATTCAACTTTGGGTAGCCTCGCAATATAATGGTAAAATGAAAATAAAAATAGGATTGAATGAGGAAGTGCCCTGGAGTCCAATAATATATGGTTATGGGGAGGTAGTTAATGTCTAATCTGGACAAGGGACGGACAGGTCCTGTGGGATCCATGCCTGGTTCATTTTTATGAACGTCAGCTTGTCCACATTGGCTGTAGACAGGCGGCTGCGTTTGTCTGTAATGACGCCCCCTGCCGTGCTGAATACACGTTCAGACAAAACGCTGGCCGCCGGGCAGGCCAGCACCTCCAAGGCATAAAAGGCTAGCTCTGGCCACGTGGACAATTTAGAGACCCAGAAGTTGAATGGGGCCGAACCATCAGTCAGTACGTGGAGGGGTGTGCACACGTACTGTTCCACCATGTTAGTGAAATGTTGCCTCCTGCTAACACGTTGCGTATCAGGTGGTGGTGCAGTTAGCTGTGGCGTGTTGACAAAAGTTTTCCACATCTCTGCCATGCTAACCCTGCCCTCAGAGGAGCTGGCCGTGACACAGCTGCCTTGGCGACCTCTTGCTCCTCCTCTGCCTTGGCCTTGGGCTTCCACTTGTTCCCCTGTGACATTTGGGAATGCTCTCAGTAGCGTGTCTACCAACGTGCGCTTGTACTCGCGCATCTTCCTATCACGCTCCAGTGCAGGAAGTAAGGTGGGCACATTGTCTTTGTAGCGTGGATCCAGCAGGGTGGCAACCCAGTAGTCCGCACAGGTTAAAATGTGGGCAACTCTGCTGTCGTTGCGCAGGCACTGCAGCATGTAGTCGCTCATGTGTGCCAGGCTGCCCAGGGATAAGGACAAGCTGTCCTCTGTGGGAGGCGTATCGTCATCGTCCTGCCTTTCCCCCCAGCCACGCACCAGTGATGGACCCGAGCTGCGTTGGGTGCCACCCCGCTGTGACCATGCTTCATCCTCATCCTCCTCCACCTCCTCCTCATCCTCGTCCTCCTCGTCCTCCAGTAGTGGGCCCTGGCTGGCCACATTTGTACCTGGCCTCTGCTGTTGCCAAAAACCTCCCTCTGAGTCACTTCGAAGAGACTGGCCTGAAAGTGCTAAAAATGACCCCTCTTCCTCCTCCTCCTCCTCCTCCTCCTGGGCCACCTCCTCTTCCATCATCGCCCTAAGTGTTTTCTCAAGGAGACATAGAAGTGGTATTGTAACGCTGATAACGGTGTCATCGCCACTGGCCATGTTGGTGGAGTACTCGAAACAGCGCAACAGGGCACACAGGTCTCGCATGGAGGCCCAGTCATTGGTGGTGAAGTGGTGCTGTTCTGTAGTGCGACTGACCCGTGCGTGCTGCAGCTGAAACTCCACTATGGCCTGCTGCTGCTCGCACAGTCTGTCCAGCATGTGCAAGGTGGAGTTCCACCTGGTGGGCACGTCGCATATGAGGCGGTGAGCGGGAAGGCCGAAGTTACGCTGTAGCGCAGACAGGCGAGCAGCAGCAGGATGTGAACGCCGGAAGCGCGAACAGACGGCCCGCACTTTATGCAGCAGCTCTGACATGTCGGGGTAGTTGTGAATGAACTTCTGCACCACCAAATTCAGCACATGCGCCAAGCAAGGGATGTGCGTCAAATTGGCTAGTCCCAGAGCTGCAACGAGATTTCGCCCATTATCACACACCACCAGGCCGGGCTTGAGGCTCACCGGCAGCAACCACTCGTCGGTCTGTTGTTCTATACCCCGCCACAACTCCTGTGCGGTGTGGGGCCTGTCCCCCAAACATATGAGTTTCAGAATGGCCTGCTGACGTTTACCCCGGGCTGTGCTGAAGTTGGTGGTGAAGGTGTGTGGCTGACTGGATGAGCAGGTGGAAGAAGAGGAGGAGGAAGCCGAGAAGGAGGAGGTGGCAACAGGAGGCAAAGAATGTTGCCCTGCGATCCTTGGCGGCGGAAGGACGTGCGCCAAACAGCTCTCCGCCTGGGGCCCAGCTGCCACTACATTTACCCAGTGTGCAGTTAGGGAGATATAGCGTCCCTGGCCGTGCTTACTGGTCCACGTATCTGTGGTTAGGTGGACCTTGCTACAGATGGCGTTGCGCAGTGCACACTTGATTTTATGGGATACTTGGTTGTGCAGGGAAGGCACGGCTCTCTTGGAGAAGTAGTGCCGGCTGGGAACAACATACTGTGGGACAGCAAGCGACATGAGCTGTTTGAAGCTGTCTGTGTCCACCAGCCTAAATGACAGCATTTCATAGGCCAGTAGTTTAGAAATGCTGGCATTCAGGGCCAGGGATCGAGGGTGGCTAGGTGGGAATTTACGCTTTCTATCAAATGTTTGTGAGATGGAGAGCTGAACGCTGGCGTGTGACATGGTTGAGACGCTTGGTGACGGAGGTGGTGGTGGTGGTGGTGTTGGTGGTACATCCCCTGTTTGCTGGGCGGCAGGTGCCAACGTTCCTCCAGAGGCGGAGGAAGAGGCCGAGGCGGCAGCAACAGAATAGGCCGAGGCGGCAGCAGCAGAAGAGGTAGCAGGGGGAGCCTGAGTGACTTCCTTGGTTTTAAGGTGTTTACTCCACTGCAGTTCATGCTTTGCATGCAGGTGCCTGGTCATGCAGGTTGTGCTCAGGTTCAGAACGTTAATGCCTCGCTTCAGGCTCTGATGGCACAGCGTGCAAACCACTCGGGTCTTGTCGTCAGCACATTGTTTGAAGAAGTGCCATGCCAGGGAACTCCTTGAAGCTGCCTTTGGGGTGCTCGGTCCCAGATGGCGGCGGTCAGTAGCAGGCGGAGTCTCTTGGCGGCGGGTGTTCTGCTTTTGCCCACTGCTCCCTCTTTTGCTACGCTGTTGGCTCGGTCTCACCACTGCCTCTTCCTCCGAACTGTGAAAGTCAGTGGCACGACCTTCATTCCATGTGGGGTCTAGGACCTCATCGTCCCCTGCATCGTCTTCCACCCAGTCTTGATCCCTGACCTCCTGTTCAGTCTGCACACTGCAGAAAGACGCAGCAGTTGGCACCTGTGTTTCGTCATCATCAGAGACATGCTGAGGTGGTATTCCCATGTCCTCATCATCAGGAAACATAAGTGGTTGTGCGTCAGTGCATTCTATGTCTTTCACCGCTGGGGAAGGGCTAGGTGGATGCCCTTGGGAAACCCTGCCAGCGGAGTCTTCAAACAGCATAAGAGACTGCTGCATAACTTGAGGCTGAGACAGTTTCCCTGGTATGCATGGGGGTGATGTGACAGACTGATGGGGTTGGTTTTCAGGCGCCATCTGTGCGCTTTCTGCAGAAGACTGGGTGGGAGATAATGTGAACGTGCTGGATCCACTGTCGGCCACCCAATTGACTAATGCCTGTACCTGCTCAGGCCTTACCATCCTTAGAACGGCATTGGGCCCCACCATATATCGCTGTAAATTCTGGCGGCTACTGGGACCTGAGGTAGTTGGTACACTAGGACGTGTGGATGTGGCAGAACGGCCACGTCCTCTCCCAGCACCAGAGGGTCCACTAACACCACCACGACCATGTCCACGTCCGCGTCCCTTACTAGATGTTTTTCTCATTGTTATGGTTCACCACAACAACAAATATATTATTTGGCCCAATGTATTGTATTCAAATTCAGCGGGATATAAATTTGAGGCCTAGTATTTAGGCGCTGGGTGACCGGTATGGATTTAGTGACAGAATTAGACTTGGAAATGCACAGAAGCGTGTGTGTGTGAAGTTATTCTGAATGACCCAATGTGCACCTTGAATATTATATACCCTTTTAGGGATAGATTTCAAATAGCTCTGATATAGCAGAAACCACTAAATTATGAAATTGCTAAATTGGGAATTGTACTTCAACCCAGAACAAAAAATGTGCTTTGACGGACACTAAATATCTTGCCCAGCAACAACAGTACAGCGGTGGGTAACGAGAGATTTAGAGGGAATTAAATTTGAGGCCTAGTATTTAGGCGCTGGGTCACCGGTATGGATTTAGTGACAGAATTAGACTTGGAAATACACAGTAGCGGGTGTGTGTGAAGTTACTCTGAATGACCCTATGTGCACCTTCAATATTATATACCCTTTTTGGGATAGATTTCAAAGAGCTCTGATATAGCAGGAACCACTAAATTATGAAATTGCTAAATTGGGAATTGTATTTCAACCCAGAACAAGAAATGTGCTTGAACGGACACTAAATAACTCGCCCAGCTACAGCACTAGCGACAGATTTAGCTGGATATAAATTTGAGGCCTAGTATTTAGGCGCTGGGTGACAGGTATGGGTTTAGTGACAGAATTAGACTTGGAAATACACAGTAGCGGGTGTGTGTGAAGTTATTCTGAATGACCCTATGTGCACCTTCAATATTATATACCCTTTTAGGGATAGATTTCAAATAGCTCTGATATAGCAGAAACCACTAAATTATGAAATTGCTAAATTGGGAATTGTACTTCAACCCAGAACAAAAAATGTGCTTTGACGGACACTAAATATCTTGCCCAGCAACAACAGTACAGCGGTGGGTAACGAGAGATTTAGAGGGAATTAAATTTGAGGCCTAGTATTTAGGCGCTGGGTCACCGGTATGGATTTAGTGACAGAATTAGACTTGGAAATACACAGTAGCGGGTGTGTGTGAAGTTATTCTGAATGACCCTATGTGCACCTTCAATATTATATACCCTTTTTGGGATAGATTTCAAATAGCTCTGATATAGCAGGAACCACTAAATTATGAAATTGCTAAATTGGGAATTGTACTTCAACCCAGAACAAAAAATGTGCTTTGACGGGCACTAAATAACTTTCCCAGCTACAACAGGACAACGGTAACGAGAGATTTAGAGGGATTTAAATTTGAGGCCTAGTATTTAGGCGCTGGGTGACAGGTATGGGTTTAGTGACAGAATTAGACTTGGAAATACACAGTAGCGGGTGTGTGTGAAGTTATTCTGAATGACCCTATGTGCACCTTCAATATTATATACCCTTTTTGGGATAGATTTCAAATAGCTCTGATATAGCAGAAACCACTAAATTATGAAATTGCTAAATTGGGAATTGTACTTCAACCCAGAACAAAAAATGTGCTTTGACGGACACTAAATATCTTGCCCAGCAACAACAGTACAGCGGTGGGTAACGAGAGATTTAGAGGGAATTAAATTTGAGGCCTAGTATTTAGGCGCTGGGTCACCGGTATGGATTTAGTGACAGAATTAGACTTGGAAATACACAGTAGCGGGTGTGTGTGAAGTTACTCTGAATGACCCTATGTGCACCTTCAATATTATATACCCTTTTTGGGATAGATTTCAAAGAGCTCTGATATAGCAGGAACCACTAAATTATGAAATTGCTAAATTGGGAATTGTATTTCAACCCAGAACAAGAAATGTGCTTGAACGGACACTAAATAACTCGCCCAGCTACAGCACTAGGGACAGATTTAGCTGGATATAAATTTGAGGCCTAGTATTTAGGCGCTGGGTGACCGGTATGGATTTAGTGACAGAATTAGACTGGGATATGGCCAAAAAATGAACAGACTATTGCTGGTTAAATGCACTTGGTGTGACAGCTTCACCCTGATGTAGGCTTTAGCCAAAAAACAACCACACCATTGAGGGTTAAATGCACTTGGTGACAGGCGCAGCTTGCCCCTGATTTTGTATATGGCCAAAAAATGAACAGACTATTGCTGGTTAAATGCACTTGGTGTGACAGCTTCACCCTGATGTAGGCTTTAGCCAAAAAACAACCACACCATTGAGGGTTAAATGCACTTGGTGACAGGCGCAGCTTGCCCCTGATTTTGTATATGGCCAAAAAATGAACAGACTATTGCTGGTTAAATGCACTTGGTGTGACAGCTTCACCCTGATGTAGGCTTTAGCCAAAAAACAACCACACCATTGAGGGTTAAATGCACTTGGTGACAGGCGCAGCTTGCCCCTGATTTTGTATATGGCCAAAAAATGAACAGACTATTGCTGGTTAAATGCACTTGGTGTGACAGCTTCACCCTGATGTAGGCTTTAGCCAAAAAACAACCACACCATTGAGGGTTAAATGCACTTGGTCGCAGCTTGTGCTGGCGCACCACAAGACACAAAATGGCCGCCGATCACCCCAGAAAAATGAGACTGACAAACGGTCTGTGCAGCCTAAAAACAGTGAGCAATTGAGGATCAGCAGCTCAATGATCCACAGCTGCAGATCGATCAGTTAATCAAGTCCTTTGGAGGAGTTAATCTGCCTAATCTCGCCCTACTGTCGCAGCCGCAACCTCTCCCTACGCTAATCAGAGCAGAGTGACGGGCGGCGCTATGTGACTCCAGCTTAAATAGAGGCTGGGTCACATGGTGCTCTGGCCAATCACAGCCATGCCAATAGTAGGCATGGCTGTGATGGCCTCTTGGGGCAAGTAGTATGACGCTTGTTGATTGGCTGCTTTGCAGCCTTTCAAAAAGCGCCAAGAAAGCGTCACAAAAGCGCGAAGAAAGCGACGAACACCGAACCCGAACCCGGACTTTTACGAAAATGTCCGGGTTCGGGTCCGTGTCACGGACACCCCAAAATTCGGTACGAACCCGAACTATACAGTTCGAGTTCGCTCATCCCTAATTATTTGCTCTTTTGTATTTAACATGAGTGCTCTATACAAAAAAGCTGTTTCACGTGAAACATTTTTTCAGGCGATATTCCACATTATGTACCGTATTTATCGGCGTATAACACGCACTTTTTCCCCCTGAAAATAGGGGGCAAATGATGTATGCGTGTTATACGCCGATTAGGGCTGAAACGTGTCCTCCGGAGGCCAGAGAGGCAGGACTGAGCCGGCCGGCACAGCAGAGGGAGGAGGAGGGAGGAGGAAGGAGGAAGGAGGAGGGAGTCCCTCCCTCCCCACTGTGCGCGGCTGCCGCTGAAGACCAACGAGGACAGAGTAGGAGGAGGAGGGGAGGGACTGTGGCCACTGCGCCACCAATGAATGTGCCGGCCATATCCCACAGTTCCGATCGGAGTCCCAGCAGTGTAATGCTGGGGCTCCGATCGCTTACCATGGCAGCCAGGAGTCACGCTACTGAAGTCCTGGCTGCCATGGTATGTTAGTGAGCAGAGAGCAGCGCATTATACTCACGTGCGCTGTGGCTGCCGGTCGCTCCTTCTTCTGTCTGTGCGGCGGATTGCTAATGCTTACAGCATTAGCAATGCGCCGCACAGACCTATGAGAAGGAGCGACCGGCGGCCACAGCGCACGTGAGTATCATGCGCTGCTCTCTGCTCACTAACATACCATGGCAGCCAGGGCTTCAGTAGCGTGACTCCTGGCTGCCATGGTAAGCGATCGGAGCCCCAGCATTACACTGCTGGGGCTCCGATAGGAACTGACACTGCCACCAATGATGGGGGGGAGGAGGGGGACCCTGTGGCCACTGCCACCAATGATTAATACTGGGGAGGGAGGGGGGGGGTTGCGTTACCAGAGGGGGCAGATCAGAGGCTTTATTTGAAATTTAATTTTTTTTCCTGAAATTTCCCTCTAAAATGAAGGTGCGTGTTATACGCCCGTGCGTGTTATACGCCGATAAATACGGTACTTAATCTGTCCCCAGATTTAACCCTATTAAGCTAGCTGACATGAGCGATGTGCTAATATCAGCTAAACCTAACTAGCCTATTCCTACTGTTATCTGTGCCCCCGTTACGCCAGAAATCGAACTTTTATAATATGCTAATTAGCCTCTAGGAGCGGGGGGGGGGGGGGGGGGGGTTGTTCCTGCTCCTAGAGGCTCTGTTTTCCCACATCTGTCTGCCAGCCCTGTGCTCTGGAGAAATCTCACGCCGTTCAGTATTCGGCGCAGGCGCGGTGAGGAAGCTGGCAGCCTATGAGCGTCTCTCCTTCACTGCATCTGTGCCGAATGCTGAACAGCGCTAGATTTCACCGGAGCGCAGGGCTGGCAGACAGATGCGAGCGCTGCCTGGCCCTGTCAATCAGGACTTGAAGGGAGGCGACATAGGTGGGAGAACGGAATCTCTAGGAGCAGGAACAACCCCCCCCCCATGCTCCTAGAGGCTAATTAGCATATTATATAAGTTAGATTTCTGCCAAAACGGGGGCATAGATAAAAGTAGGAATAGGCTAGTTAGGTTTAGCTGACATTAGCACATCGCTCATGTCAGCTAGCTTTATAGGGTTCAATCTGGTGACAGAAATCTTTTAAACTTTATGGGTGCCAATAACAATGAAAAGAGAGATAAAAAATACAATGGTTCAGCATTTGTTATCACAATAATGGTAATATACATATTGAACTTTCTATTGTAGTGGCCATGAAACGCCTCTGACATATATACGCCGAACATGTCCATGGACTCCTGAAAGCACAACATATACCAAATTTGGTCAATGACTGGTCGGTATCCGATTTTCTAAAATATCCGGCAAAATCTAAAGGAGGTCAATGGTACTCTGTAAAGTATGGGTCCTGATCCAAACCATACTTAGGCTACTTTCACATCTGCGATTCATAGGATCTCAATAGCGGGGAAAACCGCTTCCGTTTTGTCCCCATTCATTGTCAATGGGGACAAAGCTGAACTGAACAAAACGGAATGTCCCGGAATGCATTCCATTCTGTTTGGTTCTGCCCCCATCGCGGACAGAATAACGCTGCAAGCGTTGGATCCGTCACGACTTACAATGTACGTCAATGGAGATGGATCTGTTTTCTCGGACACAATAAAAAACAAATTTTTCCCCCTTTGACTTTCAATGGAGTTCATGACGTCTTGGCTATGTTAAAGATAATACAACAGGATCTGTTCATAACTGATGCAGACGGTTGTATTATCATGACGGAAGCGTTTTCGCTGATCCAGCAAAAACGCTGGCGTGAAAGTAACCTTAGAAGAGAACCAGATCCTGTGGAGTATCAGTTTTTTTTTTTACACTGGGAGTCAAAGGCCAAAGTATGCTACTGTACACCATATGATGAACATGCACATGAATGGGGTGTGAACAGAGTCTTAGCAGGAGATTTATTATCCTCCTCACGCCTGAAATGTGACATCAAAAAGTTGCAAATTATGTATTTGTGACATTTTAACAGCAACTTTTTTTAAAAAACGTTGCATCTCCCGGTTTTACCTCAGCACTTTTCCTATAGGGGCTGTGACAACTATAGAAAAGGGGTGTGGCCAGCAGCCACTGTTGGGGAAGGGGGTGTGGCCAAGACACGTTTTTCTTTATTTACGCCAGTTTTCGGGTCCAGATCTGCAGCAGCTCTGAGCTGTCATTGATTTCTGTTTAGGTGCCGGAGGATGTACCCTATTTGTGATGAGTCCTGCGCATCCTCCAGCAGCATAGGGGATGTCAAAAACGGCACAGAAAGAGACGGTCTTTATAAATGTCCTCCTTAGTAAATCTAGTAAATGTACAATGAATCTTAAACAGATAAAAGGGCGTTTTCACAAACTATATTGTGTGGGAAATAGAAAAAAAGTGCACAATAGGGTAGTATGTCCCAGATAATGTGACTATAAACAGAGCAATAAATGGGGGCTCACCTTGTAGGGTTGTGCCACAGGATGAACCCTTCAGAACGAGATGCCCAATCTCTGAAAGGGAAGAAGTAATGTGCAACTGGAACACTGCTAGGCGCAAAGAACTCCGGCCAGGAAAGATGAAGAACAAATCAATTCTTCTTTTTATTAAATAGGATGCATCAATGATAAAAACTACGTGTTTCAGGGATGCTAAGGTCCCCTTCGTCAGGTTACAAAGCTTGATAATGAGTAACAGGGTGATTACAGGTATATATGCACACACAAAAAAAACGCATCTGGGGGCTGTCCCAGCATAATAGGAATACCCACAGGTGTCTTCACATTTGACAATACATGTTATGGGTTAGCAAGGAAAAATAAGGATTAAAGATAGTCACTGGGGTAGGATCATACACTAAAGTGTAAACGCTAGTGCTAAACCTGAAAATAATCATAAATCAATGTAAACAAAGTGGGACATTTTCCCGTATTTCTCCTCTTTCTTTTGGGTCACGTGATCGCAGGAAGCGCACCCACGTGACCCGCTGCTTTGAGGCATTAACGCCAGCTGTATCTCACGTCGGAGGAACTGAGGAGTCTGTTTCGTAGAGTTTGTATTGTGCGACTCACATACTGTAGGCCACAGGGGCATTCAAGAATATAAATCACATGAGTGGAGTTGTAATTCAGGGTAACTGATATTGGAAAGGACTCACCGTTCCTGTTCTTCTTAAAGGATGTTGTTTGCGTAATGGTTTTGGAGCACAGACATCTAGTCTGTCCGCACTTTACACTACACTTTACATTTTTCAAGGTATGTGCCCTTCTAAATGTAAGCCACCACGGCCCCTGGTATAATTTTATTAAGGATTGGTTCTTTCTTAAGAATGTCTCAGTGTTTGGCTAGAACAGATTTAATCAGATTATGATTCAGATTGTAAGTGGTAATGAAGTTCAGATGATGGAAGGTCTCATTAGTGATTGGTTTTGGTCTTGGAAGTAATCTTAAACCACAGAGGAGTCAATTGGGTTGCAAGAGATAAAAAAAAAGTTCATGAAACTGTAATTCCGGTGGTCCCAAGAATCCCACCAATATTAAGAGTATGACCACACTGCTTTTCCATTGCAAAATCCACCTGTGTTACACGAGGATTTCTTGTGGATTTTGATGGAGATTTGCTGCAGATTTCCTAAAATCTCATCCACTTTGTTGCTACTGTAAGGCCCCTTTCACACGGGCGAGTTTTCTGCGCGGGTGCAATGCGTGAGGTGCCTGAATGCCGGATCCGGCATTTTTCCCCATAGAAATGTATTAGTGCCGGATCCGGCATTCAAAATACCAGTATGCCTGATCCGTCCTTCCGGTCTGCGCATGCGCAGACCGGTAAAAATGTGAAAAAAGATACAAGACGGATCCGTCTGTCCGCATGACAAGCGGAGAGACGGATCCGTTCTTGCAATGCATTTGTGAGACGGATCCGCATCCGGATGCGTCTCACAAATGCTTTCAGTCACATCCAAATCAACGGATCCGGCGGGCAGTTCGGACGACAGAACTGCCCGCTGGATCACACTGCCGCAAGTGTGAAAGTAGCCTAGAAATCAGGAGATTTGCTGCACACAAATCTGAGTCAGCAAATCCAGAGCTTACTGTAAGTAGGTAAGCTGTTTGAGACAGAAGGAAGACATTGGGGCAGGTTTACTAATCCTATAGATGCTGTAAACTTAGACAATCTGTCTAGACCTGCACCAAAGTTATCACGGTAGCTTACGATATAGATGATACATGTGGTGTATGGCTTGAAACTTTTATCTAACTTCATACCGACTACCGGTTGGCTTACTTTGAGGCAGAATATTTCACCAGAATTTTGGCACAAAATGTTACCTCTTAGGCCAAACCCCTTTCCCGCTAACTCATACCTGCTGAGCAAGCTACACGCTGCGAATATCGCTAAAGTTAGATGGACCAAATTACATCAAAAGTTAGTTCAATTTATGACAATGTTTAGGTGCAGTCATATTAGTAAATGTGGGACATAGTTTTATGGGGTATCTTTTTTTAATTTACGGTACTTTATAGCATCAACATATTTCCCCGCATTTTACAGGTATTATCTTCACGTGCTTTCTCCTGTATTTCTTTGGAGTATAGGAGGAAACTGGAGTACCCGGAGGACATAGAAGCCAGGCAGATATTGTCCTAGGTCAGATTGGAACCTAGAACCCCAGCGATACAAGGCACCAGTGCTAATTACTGAGCCACCATGCCACTCGTATAGAAGACATAGATTATTCACATAGGAAACTGTTCGCCTGGTACCTGTTGTTCTACTCATGGATCTGGCCAATAGTGCCATTTTTAGCTATGCTCCAATCTCGTCCTCTATCCTGTTGCATGCTGAGAGCCCTCCTGGTAATGACTATTGGCTCCACTACTGAATACTGCCCCACCATTGCGGCCCCCTTTGGGTTAAGGGTAAAGAATGGAGACATTTCTTAGACTCCGCACCCCAGTCTACCCAGTGCCAAACTGATTGCGGCTGAGACTAATTTCACACTAGCACTAAAATCTTCCAGCAGGCTGATCAGACAGAGGACCAGCCTACTGGATTTCATTGTATCCGGCCTAGCCGGATACTACCTTTCCCCATTGGAGCCCACTGACTATAATGGGCTCGTCAGGCATTAGCGACAGGATTCAGCTGGACAAAAAATGGCATTGCTCTGGCCCTTTCTGGATTTGCTTGATACGATGTGTGATTGGCGGCTGAAGACATCTGTGTTGGTCCCATGTTCATATGTGCCCGCATCGCTGAGAAAAATGAAGTTTTAATATATGCAAATGAGCCTCTAGGAGCAACGGGGGTGTTTCTGTTACACCTAGAGAGAGGCTCTGCTCTCTCTGCAACTGCAACACCTACTGCAATTTGATTGGCAGGGCCAAGCACGATTATGTTTTCACTGCCTCGTCCGGTCAGTAGAAGTCGGCAGAGATTCTAGGTGTAACAGTAACGCCCCCGTTGCTCCTAGAGGCTCATTTGCATATATTAAAACATTGTTTTTTAAATGCGGACACATATGAACATGGGACCAACACAGCTTACTTCAGCTGCCAAGCACATGTCACAGGTCAGCCAGTGTCATAGGTACAAATCATTTCAAGAAAAGGCAATCTTTCATATGAAGCAAGTATGTAAAACTGAATTATTTAATTGACATTATGATAAACTGGAGGATCAGCAGAATAAACCTCTACAGATAGACAATCACCAATAAAGTTAAAAACCCTAAATAATAAATGGTAAAGCTGAAGCATCATAAACTTACGACACAATACTACTAAGGGCACATTCAGATGGCCGCAGTGTTTTGTGAATGCACAAAACACAGATATCGGACGTGTGCGTTCCGCAATTTGAGGACTGCACATGGCCTCAACCATAATAAAAAATGCCTATTCTTGTACGCGGACAAGGATAGGACATGCTCTATCTTTTCCGTGGAGCTGCGGAACGTAAACCATGGATGCGGACAGCACACAGTGTGCTGTCTGCATCTTTTGCGACCCCATTGAAAGGAATGGGTCTGCACCCATTCCGCAAAATTGAGGAACAAATACGGACTCATTCTTACAGCCGTCTGAATGAGCCCTAAACAAAGACTTGGGTGAAGCTGTAGTGTTCCAACAATGCAAAATCCAGTTGCTCCAGTAAGACAATAAAAAACCGCTCCATAGAAGGCCGTACTGAGCAAGTAGAAAAATGCGCTTAGCTGAAGAAGCCGACAGACAGGAGTATAAGGTTTCCTCAATCAATGCTCCCTGCAGCGCGAGCCATGTATGGATTTTCTCTTCCCTTGTCCTGTCCTCAGATTATAAACAATACAAGATCAATCCCCCCAAAGATGAAACCAAGAGAGCAGAATTTAATTACACGGTAATATTGTGGATATGAAGTCTTATACTTCATCGTATAAAGACCAGCAACAAAAGATTTGATTTCATGTATGATGGGGGAGAGTTATCAAATGTGCAAATAAGGGTCCATTCACACGTCCGTTGTTTCTTTCCTGATCTGTTCCGTTTTTTGCGGAACAGATCTGGACCAGATCTGGACCCATTCATTTTCAATGGATCCTGAAAAAAAAAAATCGGACAGCACAATGTCTGATATTTTTTCAGGACCCATTGAAAATGAATGGGTCCAGATATGGTCCAGATCTGTTCCGCAAAAAACGGAACAGATCAGGAAAGAAACAACGGACGTGTGAATGGAGCCTTGCAGTGGAGAAGTTGCCCAAAGCAGCCAATCAGATTCCAGCTCTCATTTTTCAGTGACTTTTTGCCAAAGAAAATCAGCACCTTGATTGGTTGCGATTGGCTTTTCCTTACGCTGGTTGCGATAGCTCGACCTCAATATGTAATGAACATGCCGTGGCATGATGAATATCAAGTAGACCAGTGATAAGATATGCAGTTTAACTGGCCGCATTGTAAACCAGGCAGATTTGCCGTAAGGAACCTTTAGTATAGTTAATGCAACAGGACAAAAAGTTGGAAATCTGGAATACGGCAGTGTACCTTACAAAGGATGAATCTGGTGGTGAATGCATGTTGGAGGTAGGTGACATCCCAACAGCTCTTACACTGTATGAGCTCACTAATTATTTCAGTGTTAGTGTGTTCTGGTTGTAGCAAGTTATCTCCTATCCATAAGATAGATGATATTTATTAGATTGGTAGGGGTCCTACCACTGGGACCCCTATTGATCACGAGAACAGAGACCCCATACTCCTCAGGCCCCCCCAAAAAAACAGGGCGGCAGGAACAGCATGCGCACTGCTGCTTCATTCATCTTTATAGGAGTCCCAGAAACAGCCAAGTGCTGTACTCTCCGAAAATCCCATAGAGAAGAATGGAGCAGAGGTTCACATCCCCCCCCCCCCCGCCCCCCCCGACATCTGTAGTTGAGGGAGAGTCTGGACACCCCATAAACATAAGGTGGTTGTCTAGTTCCACTGAAATAAGCATATTTTCCCATCATTCATGTAACATCATAAGACTATTCCAGCTATCAATATACATGGATATCAGTGATGGAGAAATCCAAGCAGCCTGGTAGACGCCTAAAAATTAGTAGTGCTTACTGTTGACCACTTAAAAAGCTCAAGTTGGACCCTGGCGTGATCGGACTCCTACAGTCTATTTTATCCGCATCTGATGTCTACAAACGAATAATATTAGAAACGATCTATCTAGTACCGGGATCGTAAAAAGAGGCATCTTTCCAAACACCAAAGTGGTGAAATCAACCTCTCTTCCAACTTATGGAAACTAATCCCTCAAAATGTTGGTTGGAGCTTCGATCTCATTGTTATATTTTGTATAAGTGTTCATATCTAGTCTTAGAGGTAATGGGATATTTAAAAACGGTAATTCCAGGCAAAAAGTCAATGCTTTGGCCAAAGTCATGAAGCTATAAATACTCCCATCTGAATAGTGCCATTGCTGAGATCTCGAGCTGAAACCTGAGCTGCCATAACAAGAGAGTGGCGCTGTCCTGTGTCACCTCATAGTCAGTATAAGAAATATATGTCTCCTGCAGGACACTAACAAGACACCACTCATAATGGGGCTTGGATAAAGTTAAGATGTAAATTTACCTCAGGTTGATGTCTCTCAGGCTCCATGACGTATCATTTCTAACTCCACTCTACTTACAGTAGTTCTGTGCGACTACCCATTGACATGCATTGATTGAGAGGTAATTGCTATACTGCTACAATGAAGCTACAATGTGGTAAAAGTAGAAACAGAGTAAGGCCTCATGCACACAACCGTTGTGTGCATCCGTGTCCGTTGTTCCGTTTTCTGTGATTTTCTGCGGACCCATTGACTTTCAATGGGTCCGTTGAAAACTCGGAAAATGCACCGTTGTTCATCCGCGTCCGTGATCCATGTTTCCTGTCAGTCAAAAAAATAGGACCTGCACACAAGATTGACATCCGCGTCAGTGATCCGTGATCCGTCTGCATAAAAGCTTTTTCAGAGCTGAGTTTTCACTTTGTGAAAACTCAGATCCGACAGTATATTCTAACACAGAGGCGTTCCCATAGTGATGGGACGCTTCTAGTTAGAATATACTACGAACTGTGTACATGACTGCCCTCTGCTGCCTGGCAGCACCCGATCTCTTACAGGGGGCTGTGATCCGCACAATTAACCCCTCAGGTGCCACACCTGAGGGGTTAATTGTGCGTAGCATAGCCCCCTGTAAGAGATCAGGTGCTGCCAGGCAGGAGGGGGCAGACCCCCTGCTGCTCCCCTGTATTTAACTCATTGGTGGCCAGTGCGGATCACAGCCCCCTGTAAGAGATCGGATGCTGCCAGGCAGCAGAGGGCAGTCATGTCCACAGTTCTTAGTATATTCTAACTTGAAGCGTTCCTATCCCCATGGGAACGCCTCTGTGTTAGAATATACTGTCGGATATGAGTTTTCACTATGTAACTCAAATCCGATGGCATATTCTAACATAGAGGCGTTCCTATGGTGATGGGGACGCTTCAAGTTAAAATATACCATCGATTGGATAAAACTCTGATAGGGACTCCTGACTTTAAATTGAAAGTCAATGGGGACGCATCCGTTTGCAATTGCACCATATTGTGTCAACGTCAAACGGATCTGTCTCCATTGACTTGCATTGTAAGTCAGGACGGATCCGTTTGGCACCGCACGGCCAGGCGGACATCAAAACGACTTTTTCCTTCATGTCCGTGGATCCTCCAAAAATCAAGGAAGACCCACGGAAGAAAAAACGAACATGGATCACGGAACTACAGAACCCCGTTTTGCGGACCGTGTGCATGAGGCCTAACTGTAGTGAATGCTCAGACAGTGCAATGGAGCCACAGAAAAGGAGGACACCCCAGCGTCTGCCCAGGTCTTGAGCAGGAAGGAGGACAGGGAGCCAGCAAACCGGACGGTCCGGCCTAAAGCTGGACGTCTGGCCACCCAAAGTGGCCCTTTAACAGATACTCACACTACAGGACAAACTTACATAGTTGCAGGACATGTCGAATTCTTTCTTAATCATTTCTACTTAATACATGTAATTTATTGTACAGATAGCCGTAACCTTCCCCTGATACAGGGTTCAGGAATGCTATTAATGTCAAACTTCACGAGACAACGAGGTGGAATAAACTGGTCCGTGCCTCATTACTGCTATTTATGGGTGTATGAATACCACTTAATACCTCCTTATTGCCACGTAAATTACATTAGACAGAAAAATGCCGCTGTCACACACCACAAGGGATGGTCTGTCCAACTTCAAAGGAATAGAACAATTTCAAGTCCGACCCGCAGAGCTCACGTTTCAAAGTTACAATTGTTGAAATAAGAGCAGACGCATTTTACTTAACGCCAGATCCATTAAAGAACAAGCTTTTTTATGGTTTCCTTCCTTTGCATATTCCCATTTCTTATCTATTTATTTTTCTCATCGTCTGATACATGACTAAAACACTTGTAAGGCCGGGGTCCATCACCATTTAGGTTTCTGATCCGTCAGAAGAAATAATAATAATATTATTATTAATAATAATCTTCTTTCTTATTTTCTGTTCTTCTGACGGATCGGAAGAATGGAAAACTGAACGGTGTTCGGAACCTGCCCTAATCATAAAATAATAGTGGAATATTTCCAGCAGCATTGGGCAACACGTGACATCAAGACAATACACGGAATTGAGAATAATTATATGTCAGGGCATCAATTATGATTAAGTTGCACATTGCACTCTGTATTGGTTGATTGCACTCTGGTTACCCCTAGGTGTCATCTGTGTACTGTGCACTAGTTAACAGCAGCACACAATGCCTGGCAGCAGCAGCAAAAGCAAATAATAAATTAGAGTACATACAGAGACACAACACATCTGTATATAAGCCTGGATGTGGTACAGTTTTGGATACCACAATGTAGATAAGATACATTATCTAGATTAATAAATACATACGAAGATCGCTAAAGATTATGTAAAAGGTTAAAGGGATTTTCCAGGAGTACAATATTGATGACCTATCCCTAGGATAGGTCGTCAATATCTAATTGGTGGGGGCCCGATTCCTGTCTGATGCCTGCTGATCAGCTGTTTGAAGAGGTCACGGTGCTTCAGGGAGCACTCCAGCCTCTTCACAGAATACCAAAGACAGCGCTGTCCATTGTATAATGGCTGCACTTGGTACTGCAGCTCACTTGAATGGGACTGAGCTGTACATAGTCCATGTGACTGATGAATGTGGCATCACTGGCCTAGAAGGAGGCCGCAACGCTCATTGGAGCAGCTGATCAGATATTGATGACCTATGTTGATAGGTCATCAACATTGTGTTCCCAGAAAACCCCTTTAAGTGCCTATAATATTATTATGTGTGAGTCTATTATGCTACATAGCCTTAGAAACTCCTCTAAATACCCAATCACTAATCTGTCATCCTGCAAGTACTATTCAGTCAGTGCTACCCGACGTCATATTACAGAGGTTTAATGCACATGGCTTGTATAGATCCAATAGATGGGACCCCCTGCTCTATGGGCCCTTACTGTATATTCGTGTGTCTGTGTATTTTTTTTTTAAATAGATTCGTATAGATGCCAGATTACATAGGTCTCCCTCTATTATAGCAAGGGTCACAGAGACACCAAAGAGCAACAGAGTCTCTGCTTTTCTATATTTAAATCCCAATCAAACTTCAGACATTTCTTTAGATTTCCATCACAATCATGGACAACAAAGCCTGCATCGGTACGGCGGGGGACGGCTGCATCGGTACGGCGGGCGACGGCTGCATCGGTACGGCGGGCGACGGCTGCATCGGTACGGCGGGCGACGGCTGCATCGGTACGGCGGGGGGCCGCTGCATCGGTACGGCAGCATCGGTACGGCGGGGTAAGTGGCAATTTGCATAATGAGCAATGCAGCAGGGGTCTCACCTGAGCTTGGAACAGACAGTTTGGTCCTCATGTACGGAAGGGGTGTCACATTCGCTCCTGCAAAAAAAAAAGCACAAATATAATTAAGTCTACCATAATAATCTAAAATACTTGTGTGGCTAATAAATGGACTCCCCCACACAACGAGAAGCATTTCCTCTAAAATGAAAAAGTCGATTAGTTTTCCTATTAGGGTTCAGCTACATGGCGATTTTGGACAAGACACGTTTTGCGCAACTTGCAGGTCTGCCCCGATCCTAGAATCGCAGGAAAAAAAATAAAAAAACACAACAATAACAACACTGCTGGTTATTTAGGATTCTGGGATTGTGGTATTTTCAGACGTTTGTTATATTCGCTATTGGTAAAACCAGGTGAAGCTGAAATATGAAGTTATTGCAGCTCTCATCACTTAAAAAGGTTGTCCAGGCTTTTAATATTGATGAACCATCCTCAGGATAGGTAATCAATATCAGATCGGCGAGGGTCCGACACACAGCACCCCGCTGATCAGCTGTACGAAGAAAAGGCGCATGCAGTACGCAAGTGCCGTCTCCTTTCTGTCTTCCTGCTGTTATGTCTATGGCAAGTCCGCTTCTTACTATTTATGACCTATCCTCATTGTTGGAGATCCGACACCCCCACTAATCAGCTGAAGATAAAGCATCACCCATAAGAGCGCTGCCTTCTCTTCTCCGTTTACCTGCTCGCCGTGGCAATCGCAGTGGTGAGCGATGAAATTACAAGTATGGTGTCCCCATTTACTTCTATGAGCCGGCTCTGTCTGTTCAAGTGTATAGGAAGGAGCCGTCTTATAGAAGTGAATGGGGACACCATACTTGTAATTACATTGCTCACCACTGCAACCGCTGAGGCAAACAGAGCAGAGAAGGCAGTAGTCGTACGGTCGCTGCTTTCTCTTCAAACAGCTGATCGGCAGGGGTACCAGGAGTCGGACCCCCGCCGATCTCATATTGATCCTGATGATAGGTCATCAATAGTAAAAAGGTGACAACCCCTTTAACAGAAAGCAGCTTATGTTCTGGTGGACCTAGACTGGCTATTCATTTGAATGGTTGTCATGTAATACCACATTTCCACTGAAGAGGTCACTGCAGTTTCAACAGGTGATGACAGCTGATCGCCTGGGATTTATGAAGTTATACCTGCAATGATCAGCTGAGAAGATTAGCTTTATTTGCCAAAGGGTTCTCTCTTGATATCTGATATAAGCCCACACAGGTTAGGCTACTTTCACACTTGCGTTAGGGGTTCCGCAAGCGGCCCCGAACGCATCCGTACGGCCCCAATGCATTCTGAGTGGATGTGGATCCGCTCAGAATGCATCAGTCTGGCACCGTTTGTCCTCCGCTCCGCTCAGCAGGCGGACACTCGAACGCTGCTTGCAGCGTTCGGGTGTCCGCCTGGCCGTGTGGAGCCAAACGGATCCGTCCAGACTTACAATGTAAGTCAAAGGGGATGGATCCGTTTGAAGTTGACACAATATGGCTCAATTTCAAACGGATCCGTCACCCATTGACTTTCAATGTAAAGTCTGGACGGATCCGTCTGACTCTGACAGCTCACTCCACTTTCACATATGGCTAAAGTCAGTTTTAGCCAAGTCAGATTTATGATCGGCCCTTTAAGACTGTAATAAATGTGGTTTGACGGTAGCAGTTTATCCGTCAGTAAGCAGCTTTACAAAAGTCGCACGTCTTTACGAAAAATTTGCACGTCTTTACGAAAAAGTCGCATGTTCTATTAAAAAGTCTCATAAGATAAGCATGGTCCTCACTGGAGTGAAATTGCGCAATTTTTTGCGACTTTTTAAATAGTCTCAATAGTAAATCTGTCTAGAGACTAATTTACATAAGAAAACACGCCCACTTTCAGAAAACTGGCGAGCATAGTGCAAAGCAGAAAAAAGTCGCACATTTTTGTCCAGTTTTAGTGATTGCGCAAAAATTTGCGACTTTTTCACTCCATTATTTTGACTTGAGCTAATGATAAATCTGGCCCTTACCCTGGGTTCACACCTGAGCGTTTCTCAAACGCGCGTTTTACGCGCGTTTCTGTCACGCGTTTTTATGCGCGTTTTTTATTATAGTAAACGCGCGTTTGACGCGCGTTTGTGTGATTGACTGCAGTGTCCTATGGCCACAAACGCGCGTCAAAACGCCCCAAAGAAGCTCAAGTACTTGATTATGCGTCGGGCGTTTTACAGCGCGATCGTACGCGCTGTAAAACGCCCAGGTGAGAACCATTCCCATAGGGAAGCATTGGTTTTCATGTGTTGAGCGTTTTACAGCGCGTTTGAACGCGCTGTAAAACGCTCAGGTGTGAACCCAGCCTTAGGCTGGGTTCACACCTGAGCGTTTTACAGCGCGTTCCTACGCGCTGTAAAACGCTCAACAAGGAGAAACCAATGATTCCCTATGGGAATGGTTCACACTTGGGCGTTTTACAGCGCGTACGATCGCGCTGTAAAACGCCCGACGCTCAAAAAAGTACATGAGCGACTTTGGGGCGTTTTGACGCGCGTTTGTGGCCATAGGACACTGTAGTCAATCACACAAACGCGCGTCAAACGCGCGTTTACTAATACAAAAAACGCGCATAAAAATGCGCGACAAAAACGCGCGTTTGCGCAACGCTCAGGTGTGAACCCAGCCTTAGAGTTTTTTCTTAAATATAATGCAGACACCAGACGGATCCGCTCCGAATGCAAGTGTGAAAGTAGCCTTAGTTTGTCAGTGCTAACATAATTGAGAGGACAATGTATTTCAGAGCAACTTTAAAGCATTCAGGACTCCTTATCTACAGTACTATTACATCACAGCAGATAATAGTCCAAAATTGTGACCATTTCCATCTAAATTTTGGTGCACATTGGAAGATTGGTGCCCCAGAAGCTAAGGTCTACGTATTTCGTGGATTTCTTTTGCAATGCACGGCGGCTTTCTGGCATATGTCACGTTAAATTTGTCAGTCATGAAGGCCACGCCCCCACTTTTTTTTTTTAAGAAAAGTGGTGAGTGCAACTTTTTACATTTTTTTTTTTTTTTTCAATATCTTTTTATTAAATTCAAGAGATTCCATATAATGACAAGCAAGGTACAAATATCAAGCAATTTGAAGGCATAATAATATCCTCCTCACATCATTGCATTACATCCATTTAAATGTTGTAAAAAGCAAATAAAACAGTACATTTGGAATCTCATTTTCAATTTTCTCCCCCCCCCCTCCACCAAAACGCTGGTACGACCTCTGATCCCCCCCCCCCCCCCCATCTGCTGAAGATCTGTTGCCCCTAAGAGACCCTAGCAAGCTCTGATAATAGAAACTCATCCGGTCACATGCAATGGGCCTAGACCTCCCCTTAATTCTTCTTTCAAATACCACGCCGTCAGTTTGAATGGGCTCATAGTTTTCATGAACTCTGTATTTGGGATATATGACAGAATGTACAGTTTCCATGTCCGAAACAAGCGCTGTCCAAACACCTCTTTACAGTTCAACGCCTCCAGCCATTCCAAATGAAATAAATTCCTCATTTGGTCCTCCACCATTGTAACAGCGGGGACCTCAGTTGACAGCCAAGACTGGAGCAAGCACCTTTTAGCGACCATGAATAACTTGTGGCCCACTAATGGTATGTTAGAAAGATCACCTTCCTTTTCCCCTACGGTTTGAGCATCATCAGGAGACTTAGCTTCACAATGTAGTATTGCTGCTGATGGCGAGACAACAGCACGTACTTTGCTAATTTTCCCCAACATCTGGCCTATTGCTTCCCAGTACCTACTCAACTTCGGGCATGTCCACAAACCATGATATAAATTTGTCTTGGGGGTGCCGCATTTAGGGCAAGCTGTAATCCTCCCCGGACTAGACGGGGAACTTGGGATATCAAATCCGTAAATAGCATGATGTAGGATTTTTACATGTGTTTCCCTCCATGTTTCGTTTATTATGGCCTTGCGCATTGCTGATATCCCTGACCAAACTGTTTCATGGATCTCCGCCACCCCTAACTCTTTGGCCCATTTCTTGAAAACTCCCTTGGGATCCTTGGTTCTCCATCTATCCCTCAGCACATGATGCAACAACGACAGTGACCTTTTCAGTTTAACACTAATAAATGCATCGAAATTATTAGGACTCCATTCCCTTGACAAGTCCTTAGATAGAGTCCTGCAAAAACTCTTGATCTGAGAATACTGCAGAAATGAGGAACGTCCTAATGCCAATTTATTCCCTAATTCCTGTAGCGTTGCCCATCTCTCCTCTGATTCATGAAACAGATCCCCTATTTTATTCAGCCCCTTAAGGGTCCATTCTTTGAAAAGTGCACTTTCACTGCCAGAACGAAACGACGGATTCCCCCGTAAAGGTAAGTGTTTAGATATCTGGTATGGGAGATTAAAATGGATTCTAAGAGCTTTCCATGCTATCGTCGTGTCCCTCACTATAAGGGAAGGTTTTATGTGGCTTGGTAAGTCGGGCCTTTTAGCATGCAATAAAGCAACTAGATTCCAGGGCCGCACCAAGTCCCGCTCCAAAGCCAAGTTGGAATAGTAACTCGTCTCATTTACCCAATCTAGGATGTGTCTACTTAAACATGTTAAGTTATAGCCCCTGATGTCAGGAAAGTTCAACCCTCCCTCCTCCTTCCTTAATTTTAGCTTATCCAGTGAGATTCTAGGCCTTTTTCCCTGCCATAAAAAACGGATGAATCTGCTTTCCAGCAATCGGATATCCGCGTGACGAATAAGAAGCGGGATAGTTTGAAGTGGGTATAAAAGCTTGGACATGCTCATCATTTTAATGAGATGGCTCCTCCCTACCAAGTTTAGTGGCAGACCCTGCCATCTATCCAACTCTTGCACTATCCTGGTTATAAGAGGGGGAAAATTCAAGCTATACATCGAATGCGGCTCCTTGCCAACACGAATGCCCAGATACTTAATACTACCTTGCGCCTTCGTTATACTCAGGTGCCTCGGTATCTGATATCCTTTCGCATCGCTCCGAGATAAGGCCAACATCTCGCACTTGGACGCATTCAATCTATACCCCGAATAGGAGCCAAAATGGTTCAGAGCCTGGAAGATGTTAACTATGTGTTTTCTAGGATTGTCTATGAATAACATTATGTCGTCCGCGAATAGTGCGACCTTCAGAGGCCGGTTTCCAATCTGTATTCCTTCATATAAATCCGACTGACTTAGGAACCTAGCTAGTGGTTCAATGGAAAGGTTGAACAAAAGGGGTGATAATGGGCACCCCTGGCGTGTCCCTTTTTGGAGATAGAAGGGCTTGGACAGGAAACCTGGAGTAGATATCCTTGCCTTCGGTAAACTATACAGTTGTGTAAGATAAACCCTGAACGCCCCCGAGAACCCCATCCTATCCAGCACTGCCTCCAGCCATGCCCACCTCACATTGTCAAAAGCCTTTTCAGCATCTAAGGTGAGCATGGCCGGAGCTTCCCCGGGCCGCGGTTGGTGGCGAACTCTGTCAAGTACCGTCAATACCGTGCGAATGTTTGTTACCGCCGAACGACCCTGTACAAATCCCACCTGTTCTTTATTAATGAGCGATGGCAATATGACCGCCAGTCGATCCGCTACAATTTTTGATAGGATTTTGGTATCCACGTTAATTAACGAGATCGGTCTGTATGACCCCGGTAATAAAGGATCTTTACCCGGCTTGGGAAGCAACTTGATATACGAGGTATTTTCCTGATCTGGGGATGCTTTTCCCTGCAATACTAAATTATACCATTGTAGTAAGATCGGTGATACCTGACCTAATAACACTTTATAGTATTCCCCAGTATACCCGTCTGGGCCTGGCGCTTTAGCATTGCTTAATTTCTTGATGACAGATTGAAGTTCCTCAAGTCCTATATCTCTATTAAGAAGTTGTAACTGCTCTGTGTTAAGGCATGGTAGCTTGACTTTTTCCAAAAGAGAATCTTTAAGATCAGGTTTAGTGGCATCCTGGTATAATTCTCCGTAGTATTCACCTAACATTGAATTAATCCTAGAAGGGTCAGTAACCACTTGTCCCTTTTGCCCCTTAAGACCAGTTATGAATTGAGGGGCCCTCCTACCCTTAGCAAGGTTAGCCATAAGACGCCCAGATTTGTTCCCATATTTGTGCAGCGTCGCCGTCAGCCTGGTATTATTTAGTATCTCCCTATTTTTCTCGTTAGCTTCAAATGCTCCCCTGGCATCTATCCACTTTTGTTTGTTAATAACTGTGGAGTCCCTCCTATATTCCTGGTAGGATTCTCTCACCAATAGACTTGTTTGCTCAAATTTAGCCTGGGACTGTTTCCGGAGTCTAAAAACATGACTCATGATTTTCCCTCGCATAACAACTTTAGAGGCATTCCACAATAACTCAGGCGAATCTATATGTATCTGGTTATCACCTATGTACTCCTCCCACCATGCCACCAGTTTATTAGTAAAATCCTCGTTCGCTATCAGGTTAGTAGGAAATCTCCATAAGTAGTCAGAGCCCTTGGGGTAGGTATCTCTCACCTGTAGCCAAACTGGGGAGTGATCTGATATCACCAGGTCGCCAATTGCAGCCTTTTCCACCTTTCTCGCCAAGTTAGGGCTAGTCAGTAAATAGTCGATACGCGACCACGAATCTTGCGAATGAGAATAAAAGGAATAAGATCTTTCATCCGGATGCAATTGGCGCCATGGATCAACCAAAACCGCCCCTTCCATCAGCCTGCCCAGTGCTCTATCATGGTTGCTGACTACTGCCTTCAAAGGAACACTACGCTGTCTATCCTCCGTCTCCCTCGCCACTGTATTGAAATCCCCCCCCACTATTTTGTTCTCGCAGGGATCAGCCAATAAATTGGTTTCTAGTTCTTTAAAAAACTTCCCATTGTTTTTGTTAGGGCCATACACATTATAGATACTATATTGCGTTCCTTGAACCTCAACCTGTAATTGGATAATACGGCCCCCTTCATCAGAGAAGGATCCTAGAACCTGGCAGTTCAAATTTCTATTAATTAGGATTAATACTCCAGCTTTCCTATCAACCGAGGCCGACCCATATACTCTCCCAACCCACAGTTTGTTCATCCTTGTAAAATCTTTTGCCGCAAGGTGCGTTTCCTGAAGTAGTACTATATCTGGGTTGGCCTTTTTCAGGTGACGCAGCACCATCCATCTCTTTTGGGGTGATCTTAAGCCCTTAACGTTCCAGGAAATGATCTTCATATTCCTAACCTCCTAAGTGACACTCCGGTATGAGATCTGTAACTCCTATTATAGTACTATATCTCTCTGGGAAATAGGACAGCAGATCACCAGCAGATAAAGTAAGAACCCCTCCCCCTTTTCAAAATGAACCGCAAACTATGCCCGTCTACAACTACGGTTAACCAGCTCCTACTCGCACCCCAATCTCTTTTTGTTTATTTTTCCTTTTAAACTTCCTTTTTTCTGAGTTGCAAGGCATACCCACCCCCCACCAACTCTGCATATATATAGTTTTACATTATAACACAGCGTCTACCACGTGACATTAGTGACCCTCACATTCACATAAAGAAACAGTGGCCTGGTTCTAATGGAAATAATTTAACAGCATTACCCCACTAGCCCTTATGCCCACACCATGTTGTAGACGACTACTTTAATCTTATCAATAGTCCTTAACTGGCTCGTAGTGTTCGCCCTCTTCCAGGTGGCTGTTCTCCGCCTCTACGACCACGATCTCTCTGAGGAAGACGCCTCTCCTCCGGACTCCTCGATCGCTCCCATCTCTTATAATTACCCCTTCCCCGGTCAGCTAAGTCCCGTGCATCTTCAGCGGTAAGTAATTCTTGCAAGGATTCCATCGCCATACAGGGGTCACTGAATACGGCAGAAGTCCCATCTGGCATGGCCACTCTCAACGTAGCCGGATACTGCAACTGGAATTTGATCTGACAACGATACAGAGCAGAGCAAAGGCCGCTAAATTCCCTCCGTAACTTCGCTACTTGAGCAGAGTAGTCCGCAAACAACAGAATTACCTGCCCTTAATCCTCAAGGGGCCTCTCCTGGCTCTATACGCTCTAAGAATCGCCTCTTTATCGCAGTAATCCAGGTACCTCATGATCACAGGACGGGGTCTCTGCGTAGGATTATTGCTGCTCCAGCTTGGTGAATTACTTTGGTCCGGTAGCGTTCCGATCCGGTGTGCACGCTCAACTTTGTGCTTCCCATCCAGCCCCAGGGCCTTTGGTAAGTCAAGTTCACATATTTCTTTGAGGGCCTGCGCCTTCACCCCTTCCGGTAAGCCTAGGAGCCTCAGATTGTTTCGCCGGGAACGATTCTCCAAATCCTCCAGGCGATCTCTCAGAATGATGTTATGATTCTGTATCTCCTGTATAGCCAGGTTGGACTTAGAGTTCTCCTCTTCCAATGCAGCGCATCGTTGTCTTAAATCCACTAGGCACACCTCGTGCTGCCCCACGGTCTCATGCAGCTGATGTAGGGATGCCGCCAACGTTTTAGAGAGCGTCTCCTTGATGTCTGGTGCCAGGTGTCTGGCCACTTCTATTGCCAGTGCTTTGTAATTTATTCTGGCCCCTTCCGATACATCTTGGAGTGGCGAGTCAGGTAAGGCGTCTATGACACTTTCAACCGCGCTCGACGGAGACGCGGGAATTTGATCTGCCATCTTGTCTGTAGCCTCACTGTCGGCCTGTGCGACGCCGCTCCGAACTTGCTTTTTACCACTCCGGAGCAGGTATCTATCCATGGATTCCTTGCAGGGCAAGGTAGGAAAGCCAGGGGAGCAAGCCCAACTCTCCCCCTGCCGATATAAAGCGCCCGGAGCTTGCTATAGGTGAGGGATGGACGGAGCTCACTCACTCCTCGCCTGCCATCTCAGCGCCGGAACCGGAAGTCACTTTTTACATTTTATACTGCTGTTGCCACTTTTCTAAAGTCGGCATGGGCGGCATGGGACATTGGTTTTCTGTCAAAGGGGAGTTAAAAAATAAAATTCCCCCCAAAGTATAGTAGAACTTTTTTTTATTGGAATAATTGTGCTTTATTTAAATTTTTTAATGTTGTCTTTTACATGAATTACTGAATTTATTATTTGTGCCTTGATTTTGTTCCTTGGCCAAAAACGAGGAGACGTGAGACAGAATGATGCCGGATTTCACCTTTATTTTCCCTTACTTGCCCCTCAACAATTAATAATGACTTTCACATCCGCAAACATTATTCTAGATTTTGTAAAATGTAATTTACCTGCTAAAAATAAATGTGAAAGTCTGAAGAAGCGTTTGACTGCTAAAAACAGGAAGACTGCTGAGACACGTACAAGTCTGAGTCCGTGTCATGCAGTAGGGTGGAGAGAATGAGTGCCGTACAGTACAGCTACAGGCCTGTTTGCCATAGGTCATCATATTCCTGCAAGTCATCATAGATAATGGAACGGTGGACTTTATACAGAATGTCCACCCATTAACACTGTGTTATCTCAAGGTCCCAAATTCTGTACCAATTAATTTCTTATTATATCTTTATAGCAGTCAGAACAGTTTTGTAATAGAGATGAATAGGCAAGAATCTGGCCCTATCAATCAAGAAGGCGAGGGCAGAGGAGCACAGGTGCACAGAGAGGTTTGGGCCCGCCCTTGATGCACTTGACTGTGCATTTGCATATCTATTACAATTACTTTTTCCTCCAGAACAAAGCAGTGGATCACTACTGTAAGTGAAAGGTATCATTACATTCAGCTGATCTAGCCTTACACAGCATTGTGCCTGTTCTAATAACACTGCATTCCCTAGTGACAGATTCCCTTAAGCGCTCATGCAGTGACCAGGTCCGCAGGGGCAAAACTTGAGGCACGGTGGACCGATGGGGGTAGTAGTTAATTTACTCATAGTTAGCGGAGCCTCCCTGGGCCGGCGTGCAGTGATGGGAAGGATGGCACCAGTTCCTTCGGGGCACGCTGTTTGTCCAGGGAATCCTGCCAGATGGTGTTTGAGGTGCTCTGAGTGGAATGGGTTTTTATTAAAGGGAGTCTGTCACCTCCATATGGCCATATACAGTGCTTACATGGCTCTGTAGCACACCTACACAGGATTGTAACGGTACCTTTGTTCTCTTCTTTAGACTTGCACAAGCAGAAAAAACGAAGTTTAATTCATATGCAAATGAGCCCTCGCAAGTGCCCAGGGGCGGCGTTCAGTGTGTAGGTGCACAGGCTGCTCTACCTTCTTTTCACTTTACTCCTCCCCAGCCTCTGCCTTTGCCCGCCCTCCAAGTCCAGACCTATCGATGAGGCAAGAGACTTGGAGGGCGGGCAAAGGCAGAGACTGGGGAGGAGTAAAGTGAGAAGAAGGCAGAGCAGCCTGGGCACCTACACACTGAACGCCGCCCCTGGGCACTTGCGAGTGCTCATTTGCATATGAATTAAACTTCGCTTTTCCTGCTGGTGCAAGTTTAAAGAAAAGAACAAGGGTACCATTACAATCCTGTATAGGTGTGCTACAGAGCAATGTAAGCACTGTATATGGCCAGATGGAGGTGACAGACTCCCTTTAAGGTGCCTTGGTGGCAGGGTCCCTGGTGTTTGTGAAGCCAGCACAGGTCGGTGCAAAAGATAACTAATAAACCGAGTCCAGACCTTGTGTGAAGTTCAGTAACACCTTTACTTTGGATAGACGTTTCCCCAACGGTTTACAGACTTTATCTTGGCTCCAGCAGGCGTTAGCATTAACTCTGGAAGGCAAACAAACTCAACTCTGCTACATCTGTTGCTCTCTGGCTCTGCTGTGCTGACAGGCTCAAATGAAATCTTTGCTTTCTGCTTTAGGCTGCAACTTCTCTCTCTGTAGTCTAGCTTAATCCAGGGAACTTTTCCTCCTGGCTTCAGAGGCTCCAAGCTGTGGCCTCCACATCCAGCAGAGCTGAAGGTGCTCTAACTGGCTTAGGCAGGACACGTCCAGCAGGGACGTGGACCTGCTTCCTCCCTTGGAAGGGGGTGAACTGAACTGCCCCCAACTAACTAAACTCCTCCTCTCATTAGAGAGGGCGTGTAGAATGGAAAGAAGGGTTCAATCCGCTGCAAAATTAGCACTGCCATGTTTGCTGCCACCTTCTGGTGAACCAGGTACGTTACATGTTAACGCAAAAGCTGCAAAATAGGAAATACACATTATACAGGACCTGGAAATAAATACCATAGGATGGCACTATATTAATCCATTAAAGATAGTAAAAGGGTGCAGAAGTGGTAATGGCACTCTGGGTCATTACACTCATGCACACAATCGTATGTAGTTTGCAGTCTGCAAAAGACGGTTCAGCAAAAAATATGGATGACGTCCGTGTGCATTCCGTATGGAACGGAACAGCTGGTCCTAATAGAACAGTCCTATCCTTGTCCGTAATTCAGAAAATAATAGGACATGTTCTATTTTTTTGCAGAAATGGACATATGGACATATTGAATGCACATGTTATGTCCCGGAGTGCCATTACCACCTCCTTCGTATCCTCACTATCTTGGCTGGTGCATCTTTTGTCATTATATATATATTTAATGTCATTTACTGCAATGTGTGTATCAATTTCCTTGCAAATGTTATGTTAACATGTAATGTGCCTGGTTCACCAGCGGGTGGCAGCAAATCTGAGCAGAGATAGTTTCTCTGTAGAGGAACCTTCTAGGTTTCTTCCAGCCCTCTTTAGAGAGGGAGGAGTTAGTTAGTTAGTTAGTAAGTGCAGTCTCGCCTACCCTCCTTAGGGAGAGGTTGTGTGTCGGCTAGCAGAGCACTACCTGCTCTGCTAGGCCTGCAGGCCCTGCCTGCGATATCTACAGTCGTGGCCAAAAGTTTTGAGAATTACATAAATATTGGAAATTGGAAAAGTTGCTGCTTAAGTTTTTATAATAGCAATTTGCATATACTCCAGAATGTTATGAAGAGTGATCAGATGAATTGCATAGTCCTTCTTTGCCATGAAAATTTACTTAAATCACAAAAAAAACTTTCCACTGCATTTTATTGCTGCCATTAAAGGACCTGCTGAGATCATTTCAGAAATCGCCTTGTTAACTCAGGTGAGAATGTTGACGAGCACAAGGCTGGAGATCATTATGTCAGGCTGATTAGGTTAAAATGGCAGACTTGACCTGTTAAAAGGAGGGTGATGCTTGAAATCATTGTTCTTCCATTGTTAACCATGGTGACCTGCAAAGAAACACGTGCAGCCATCATTGCGTTGCATAAAAATGGCTTCACGGGCAAGGATATTGTGGCTACTAAGATTGCACATCAATCAACAATTTATAGGATCAAGAACTTCAAGGAATAAGATTCAATTCTTGTTAAGAAGGCTTCAGGGCGTCCAATTATAGTCCAGCAAGCGCCAGGATCGTCTCCTAAAGAAGATTCAGCTGCGGGATCGGAGTGCCACCAGTGCAGAGCTTGCTCAGGAATGGCAGCAGGCAGGTGTGAGCGCATCTGCACGCACAGTGAGGTGAAGACTTTTGGAAGATGGCCTAGTGTCAAGAACGGCAGCAAAGAAGCCACTTCTCTCCAAAAAAAACATCAGGGACAGATTGATCTTCTGCAGAAAATATGGTGAATGGACTGCTGAGGACTGGGGCAAAGTCATTCTCCGATGAAGCCTCTTTCCGATTGTTTGGGGCATCAGGAAAAAGGCTTGTCCGGAGAAGAAAAGGTGAGCGCTACCATCAGTCCTGTGTCATGCCAACAGTAAAGCATCCTGAGACCATTCATGTGTGGGGTTGCTTCTCATCCAAGGGATTGGGCTCACTCATAATTTTCCCCCAAAACACTGCCATGAATAAAGAATGGTACCAAAACACCCTCCAACAGCAACTTCTTCCAACAATCCAACAACAGTTTGGTGAAGAACAATGCATTTTCCAGGACGATGGAGCACCGTGCCATAAGGCAAAAGTGATAACTAAGTGGCTCGGGGACCAAAACGTTGACATTTTGGGTCCATGGCCTGGAAACTCCCCAGATCTTAATCCCATTGAGAACTTGTGGTCAATCCTCAATAGGCAGGTGGACAAACAAAAAACCCACTAATTCTGACAAACTCCAAGAAGCGATTATGAAAGAATGGGTTGCTATCACTCAGGAATTGGCTCAGAAGTTGATTGAGACTTGCCCAGTCGAATTGCAGAGGTCCTGAAAAAGAAGGACCAACACTGCAAATACTGACTAATAAATGTCATGTAATTGTCGCTAAAAGCCTTTGAAACGTATGAAGTGCGTGTAATTATATTTCATTACATCACAGAAACAACTGAAACAAAGATCTAAAAACTAATATTTGTGTCATTCTCAAAACTTTTGGCCAAGACTGTACATGGTTGCTTGTCCCCTCCTGGGCTTGCATTGCCTTCATCCAAGCTGAAGGCTAGAGCTTGAGGTACTCCAAAGCCAGGACAAGAAGGACCTAGGATTATAGTAAGAGACAGACTACAGAAAGCTAAACTAAGTTCCAGCAGAAGAGGAAGAGTTCCTATTTACTCCAGGTAACATAGCAGAGCTGAGATTGTTGCAGATAACTATTTCCCTGCCAGATAAAGTAAATACCTGCTGATGACCAAGATACCATTTGGAAACTGTTTGGATTACCATTTATGCCAAGTAAAGCTGTGTTCAACGTTACTACAAGTCTGGACTCCATTTATTCTATTTACTCATTATCCAAGTTCAACCACCCCCTTTTTGCACTTGCTTCGGACTACACCACGTCTGGGATCCAAGGATATCCAGGTAGGAACACCGTGACACGTGTATATAACATCTACAGAAACTGTAGGCCACTCTGCACCACTCTGGCAACCCTACCCTGGGTACCTATGTTACCATCTACAATGGGATCTCCATGTCCTCGTTGCTTAACTGAAACTGGCGTCACGATTACTTGCTCTATAAGAGTGATATATTTCGTAGAAACCTCCTAAGGGGCAAGGGATACCCCAGACACTGGCGGTGGGCCGCTGCACAAAAGGAGTAAGTTCAGTTTTTTTGCGGACCCATTGAAATGAATGGTTCCGCATACGGTCCGCAAAAAAAACTGAACGGACATGGAAAGAAAATACGTTAGTGTGCATGAGCCCTTAATCTGATAGCGACCAGCTAGATTTTAATCCAGAACGCCATCACTGTACGGCATTGGATTAAAGTTCTTGATCTTGCAAGAACTTGCAATGTATTAGGAGCCGCTTTGGTCCAGGCGATCACTGATGACTGAGGACACTGAGGAGCAGACATAAGCAGTTTATTATCACTTCTGCTTTCTCCTTTCCTTGGTGCTTAGTGCTCACTGAGCAGTACACGGTGAATAGAGGAAGACGCTATGGCACTTCCTCTATTGGATCCTGCAATCACATAATTGCTGGTTGTTCTCGGGCAGAGCAGTGCTACATGTGTACAATGCTCCAAGAGGGGCAGTTTTCCCCTGTAAAGCCTCATTCACACAGCGTTTTGGTCAGTGATTTTGAGCCAAAACCAGGTGCGACTCTAAACACAGAACAGGTGCAGATCTTTCCTAGGCCTAGTTCACACGAACGTATGGCTTTTATAGTTTTTTGTGGTCCGTTTTTCACGGATCCGTTGTTCCATTTTTGAGTTCCGTTGTGTTTCCGTTTCCGTTCCGTTTTTCCGTATGCCATGTACAGTATACAGTAATTACATAGAAAAAAATTGGGCTGGGCATAACATTTTCAATAGATGGTTTAGAAAAAACGGAACGGATATGGAAGACACACGGATGTATATATATATATATATATATATATATATATATATATATATATAATGATTACTCTTGTTCGACATCACTGTTTAAATGCACATGTCACTTTTTAACCACTTTAGCACTTTGTCTATGTAAGATTAAGACGTTTCGGAAGCTATTTAAATTAATGAATTTTACACATACAGTACAGACCAAAACTTTGGACACACCTTCTCATTCAAAGAGTTTTCTTTATATTCATGACTATGAAAATTGTAGATTCACACTGAAGGCATCAAAACTATGAATTAACACATGTGGAATTATATACATAACAAAAAAGTGTGAAACATCTGAAAATATGTCATATTCTAGGTTCTTCAAAATAGCCACCTTTTGCTTTGATTACTGCTTTGCACACTCTTGGCATTCTCTTGAGGAGCTTGAAGAGGTAGTCACCTGAAATGGTTTTCACTTCACAGGTGTGCCCCGTCAGGTTTAATAAGTGGGATTTCTTGCCTTATAAATGGGGTTGGGACCATCAGTTGCATTGTGGAGAAGTCAGGTGGATACACAGCTGATAGTCCTACTGAATAGACTGTTAGAATTTGTATTATGGCAAGAAAAAAGCAGCTAAGTAAAGAAAAACGAGTGGCCATCATTTACTTTAAGAAATGAAGGCCAGTCAGTCCCAAAAATTGGGAAAACTTTGAAAGTGTCCCCAAGTGCAGTCACAAAAACCATCAGGCGCTACAAAGAAACTGGCTCACATGTGGACCGCCGCAGGAAAGGAAGACCAAGAGTCATCTCTGCTGCAGAGTTCATCCGAGTCACCAGCCTCAGAAATCGCAGGTTAGCAGCAGCTCAGATTAGAGACCAGGTCAATGCCACACAGAGTTCTAGCAGCAGACACATCTCTAGAACAACTGTTAAGAGGAGACTGTGTGAATCAGGCCTTCATGGTAGAATATCTGCTAGGAAACCACTGCTAAGGACAGGCAACAAGCAGAAGAGACTTGTTTGGGCTAAAGAACACAAGGAATGGACATTAGACCAGTGGAAATCTGTGCTTTGGTCTGATGAGTCCAAATTTGAGATCTTTGGTTCCAACCACCGTGTCTTTGTGCGACGCAGAAAAAGGTGAACGGATGGACTCTACATGCCTGGTTCCCACCGTGAAGCATGGAGGAGGAGGTGTGATGGTGTGGGGGTGCTTTGCTGGTGACAATGTTGGGGATTTATTCAAAATTTAAGGCATACTGAACCTGCATGGCTACCACAGCATCTTGCAGCGGCATGCTATTCCATCCGGTTTGCGTTTAGTTGGACCATCATTTATTTTTCAACAGGACAATGACCCCAAACACACCACCAGGCTGTGTAAGGGCTATTTGACCATGAAGGAGAGTGATGGTGTGCTGCGCCAGATGACCTGGCCTCCACAGTCACCGGACCTGAACCCAATCGAGATGGTTTGGGGTGAGCTGGACCGCAGAGTGAAGGCGAAAGGGCCAACAAGTGCTAAGCATCTCTGGGAACTCCTTCAAGACTGTTGGAAGACCATTTCAGGTGACTACCTCTTGAAGCTCATCAAGAGAATGCCAAGAGTGTGCAAAGCAGTAATCAAAGCAAAAGGTGGCTACTTTTTTCAGTTGTTTCACACTTTTTTGTTATGTATATAATTCCACGTGTTAATTCATAGTTTTGATGCCTTCAGCGTGAATCTACAATTTTCATAGTCACGAAAATAAAGAAAACTCTTTGAATGAGAAGGTGTGTCCAAACTTTTGGTCTGTACTGTATACACGTATGTTATATGTAACTTCACTGATCATGTTTGTAATAGCTGGAATAATTTTATTGACACTATTATGCAAGCTTTGAGATCAAGATATGATTTTAATTTTTGTATTCAGATGTTAAGGAGTTAATGCACTAATTATGTATTGATCACATGATATGACGTAATAAATTGTGGGTGTATATATATTGTTCACTATGTCGGGTTAATTTGCTTGAGAAAGGCTCTGATATGGAGCCGAAACTTCGCCATTGCCACTGAGGTGAATAAAGTGTTTTTTTAATTACATTTTCTTGGAGTGCTGCCTTTTTCCTATATATATATATTATAATTTTTTTTATTATCATAGACTACAAATAAGAGAAAAATAAAAACACTAAACTAAAACAGTTGCCACAGTCGCCCTTTCACAAAAAAACTATACATATATATATATATATATATCAAAATGACAAAAGGAATAAGGACATTTTTTTGCACAGATTTCCCCAAATGAAACTAAAAAAGAAACTAAAAACTCTAAAAAATAAAAATAAAAAAAATTCATAACAAGCCCCTTCTGTCTTATAATAAATGTGGCAAAAATGATTTTGGTAGCCCAACAAATAAAAAAGTTAGGGGCCGTTAATCTGCCCTGTGTGCTAAAAAGTATCCGGTGATTAAGGCCTTTTTAGGCCTGAGCATTAAAGGGTTAAATATATCACTGGGGTTGGATTAGTGGGATTTATGGGGTGTTAGCATATTTTTTATTTATTTTTATGAGGAAACTGAAAATGGATGGTTTTAAAACCTGGCACTCGAGCTTTTATCTCGGAGGTAGATTTCAGGCGCTGCTGTGACTGGTTATGTATGAGACGTCTACAGACATAGAATACGCTGTAGAGCGGGGGGCAGGAACCTTCGGAATGCCAATTGTTGGAAAAGTACAACTCCTAGCATGCACACTTGCTCAGCTGTTAACAGACCTCTCACAGCAATGAACTGAGCATGTTGGGAGTTGTAGTTTCACAACAGCACAGCTCGGCGTGCTGGAGGATGCTGACCCCTACTGTAGACAGTCCATGTACCATATAAACATGTTCCAACTTGTACCCATGTCCCTTGAGATCAGAGCTCAGGCACAGAAGAAGTCATGCATAAAAATTACTGCAGACAAGAAAGAATTGGCGTCATAGATATCAACCAATTACATCACTGCTGTCAGCTCCTAACATGCAAGACAGAATCTGATTGGCTTATTTGGTCAGCTGTGATATTTACTTAGGTATTCCCGTTTTAATGATTGCGTTTATGTAGAGAATAGGATGTCAAACTATTTTATAATTTACATCTATTTACAATTTTGCTCACCGACCTTTATTATATCTGTGCATTTACCTCTCCCTAAATAAAATAAAATGGTACAGTCCATTTTACTCCTGTAAAATGCATCCATAGGAGAGCTAGATAGGACTAAACATGGCATCAGGCCGGCACATGCGTACTTTGCTCAACGAAGGCGCTGCCAGGAGTCCGCGGCGCATCTGGCTGAGCCTGGTGCGCAGGCGCGGTATCTGGCAGAGGGACGGGTAGGATTGCGGAGGCGGCGCTAAGCTGTAGAAGGCGGCGCAGAAGACAGCGGAGGCAGCGCTGGGCACTGGACAGCGAGGGGTGCGGCCGGGCACCCTGTATTAACGGACCTCCCCTTGGGCACCTAACTGAGTGATTGACAGGTTATAAAAACCTGGGTTTTGGGCAAATAGAGCCACAGTGAAGTTTAATAAGGCCAGCTTAGGATTATTCTTATTACTCCGGACATGAGCATATGTTTAGGTTATAGGGGTAAAATCTCATGACAGAATCCCTTTAAAAGGTACCTGGACACAACTGGATAATTAGCACGCAGAATTATCCTTTTCAACTAAACGCCTTCTGCGACATAGTGGACCTGAATATTTCGGGAGAGCATCCTGCATCAAATAATGTAGCAGACAGCTTGACTGCCACGAGGGAGAACGCCCTTTTTGATTGCTCGATATAAAAGTAAGGAAACCATTATATTCACTACCCGAGTGCTAGAGATTGGACTTAGTGCAAATTTACCCATTCCTTGCCTGTAAAGTAACAGCATTAGAGAACTCCTCAACTGACAATTGCCAGACCTGTTTTAAGGATTTCCAGTTAAACCAACATCTGGATTATTGCTTTTGCTATATTGATGAACTGTAACAACTGCCCTGAGACGATTGATTCAGTAAATGTTCAACTGATCTACTACAACCGACTCCTCATCCTTTCTATTACTCTCAACATTTGCACCTTACGGTGCTGGCGTCACGAACACAGGGGCCAAGCCACCAAAGCACCCCAAGCATACCCATTACCATCAAGGGCACCTCAACTTCCATCTGGCTGGTGTTCCCTGCAATAGAGAGTGCCCCGGAGGATTTAGTGCTGATCCGCTGCAATTAGTCATGGGATAACCCCTTTAACTGCCCAGGTAACAGATATATAGTAGAGGGCTGAGGAGCAGAACAGACATATACAGACTAACAAGCATAGAGGGGGCGGCACAGCCACACAACCAATCTGCACTGTAGCGAGGTCCGCGATTATCTCACTTGGTCTGGATGTACACACTGACAGTGGTGCACAGCAGATAATAGTAAGTGCAAGCATATATGGTCACCATGTAGGAGAAGAGACAGTCAGCGGCACTCACCAGTGCGTTGCTTCAATGCGGTACTTTATTCCATGGTCATAGACATAGCAGGGGGCAGACAAATCTTAACAACGCATTGCTATTTTTTTGGACTAAACTTTATTAACAACATGATAACATCACTTAGAGCCAGGCAGCCATTTTACAAATCACTACAGAGAGGCACACAATTATGTAGTTACTGTAATAACCACAATAAAAATCATGATTCCACCACACTTCAGATTTACTTATCACTTGAATGTGTGTGGACCCAGCACATGTACTGTATGTCATGTAACACAGCTTACTTAACATCATGGTGTAAAGAGTATCACACAATTGATGCCATGTTTCAGCTGGTCATAGATGCATTACATAGGACTGAAACATGGGCCATACCAATCTTCTGCATATGGGGCTCAACTGCCCGAAATAAAAAAAAAAGTATGTATACAGAATTTTAAATACGTGTATATTAGAAAATTTTATGATTTCCTATTATATAAATGAATAAAAAAAAGTTTAAAAAAATACCCCTTTAAGTCCACTCTTTTCATGCATGAGCAGGGGCATGTTATGGAATATATCCCTTCTCTTCAATACATATTAATATTATACATGGAAAACCCATTTAAATGTGTCAGAAGCTCTTTGAACTAATTCCAGCGCAAGAAAATAAGATTTTGTATATGCAGAGATGAACTTTACTTAATGAATATTATTGATGTCCAATACTGTTTGTTCCAGAAAGGGCTATTTTGGTGCATAACGTGTCGCCTTCACTTCCATTTCATATCTAGTTCTCTAAATATGGATGGGAGAAGAATGCAATTAGAACAAATTCAGAATCTTTTAGAATAATTCCACGTTCCATGCGCCATCATTCTAATGCAGGCAGGGGCAGACTGGGAACCCAAAGTGGCCCTGGAAAAAAAAACAACTAAAAGTAGTCCCATGTTGTAGGGGCGTTCAAACTGACGGAAGGTGGGCCAAAACATGTACTCTGATGGCGGCCATGAGGAGGGCTTGAGTTGCCCCCTGGAAATTTCCCAGTAAGGTCTATGGCCAGTCCACCCCTGAATGCAGGATGCACAAGCATATTGTGTTCCCTACACTGACAGTAATGCTATCTTACTTCTCTTTGTATTTGCATCAGGAAACAAGAGTATGCATGAGTAAATGATATGCTAGCCATAAAGAGTCATTCTTGGATTTTAATTTTTTAGTTTTTTCCCCTACAGAATTGGTGCTGAATGTCCAATGTCATCTTCTGGCTCTCAGACTGAAATAAGAAGGGAACAGTAGCACATACTGCAGATAGATTCTCCGCTTCGGGGCTAAAGTGAGAGTGAAGCGTACATCTGTCTGCGGTCGTTTTACACTTGCTTTAATTCCGAATCCAGTTGCCATGGGAACAGTCTGGGGACCATGTTAAATGGAATGAAAGGCGCTGCTGTAAGTATAGGATGATACGCATATTGGTGGCCATTTACAGTAAGAGCCCAAAGACTGTGGTTGCACCTTGTGGAGTCATTGATATATAGTCTACAGACCTGTGATGGCTAACCCCCGGCACACCAGCTGTGGTAAAACTACGACTCCCAAGATGCACACTTGCTTGGCAGTTCTATGCTGGGGATAAAATGGAGATGAAATTGAGGATAAAGCATGTATCTCATCCCCTAACGCTGAGCGTTTTATACTGATAACCTATCCTCAGGAGAAGCCTTTCTTACACATACACACACAATAAATAAATCACATATTGCCACATCTGAAAAGTCCAAACTATTAAAATATATTAAAGAAATATCTCCTATGTGGTGAATGCCGTAAAAGGAAAAAAAAAAAAATGTTTAAATGAAAATGCACAGAATATCGATATAAGTCATCAGCTATCGGCCTAAAAGTTCACAGGTTATTGGTAAAAAAAAATATATATATATATATAAATACATGTCGGTCAATCCCTATTTTCTAGCTAGTATGCTAGTTACCTGCAAGAGGTGTCTGCCTGTGTACTGACTTTCTGCCAATTTTCTTGGATTGTCAAGGTTCACTGTCTCTGTCAATCATACAGAGACTACACCAAGAGTTAGAAGACTGGTGGTTCCTCTGCAGCGTAGTCTAGATCCCTATGCAGGGGTTAAAGGGTAAAAACCAGGGGACTGCCAAGATAACACCCTTAAGTGTAGCCCAAAGTCAAATCTGTTGATTGACACAGTGGTGCCACACTCACTGTTGTAACAGAGGCAAAACATGCAGATGCTATGGGGCCCTTGGAGAGGGGCCCACCCTTTGTTACTGAGTAGCACAACCTGTGCAGCATACTTCTTGTAAAGGACTGAAAGGAATTAACTCAAGGTTCTGGGAAAGGGTGTGTGTGGGGGGACATTGGGTGATCTTGATCTTTGCTAAGGTCCTCTCTATTTTACACATGCTACTGGTCATATTAAGGACACTTAGCACCCCCCCTTCCCCACTCCAAACAGATGTGTACGGATGGATATCTGGCCTGGCAATATTCCCTTGTCAAGTCCCAAGGCTTGTTGGAAAGTCCAATCTTGACTCATAGGGGGCCACTTCCAATAGGTGGTGAGATGGTGGCGAGATATCTCTTTGTATATTAATTTTCCCATGGAGCATGGCCAATAAGTCTCCATACAGGACTTGTCTCTTTAAGGAGACTTAGCACCTGCCTACACATGGTACTAGAATGGTACCCTCATCTACCAGTTTATTTTTTCTTCTACACTTTACATACAGTACACAATACTTTTTGGCCACACAAACCCGGCTCCAAGCACCAACTAGAAGATTGCTTCATTGAAGCACAATAAAGAAAAGGATTATTCTTTATATAAAATAATAATTTTCTGAATAATTGTATTATATTGGAATTTATATTCTCCTTTGATTACCTGATTATAATGGTATTCTGCTTGACACTGTAACAAATCAAACTGTAAAGTACTTTCTTTAACCGTTTGAAATGAAAAACTCAATAAAAACTATTGAAACAGAAAAAGGTTTGATCGTTTGGTACATTGACAGATAGGATTAGACTCGATTTTCCCTTTTTAGTTTATTTTTGAAATGCTACAGAGAGGTTGTCTTCACTTTTGTTGGTTTGGGCAGCTCTGTTGGCTGACTATAGCCAACTTCCGACAAACAAGTTAAAGTGATATAACATACAAGGACTCCAGATATTTGTAGATGGTCACATCTTGGCAGCAATGTTATTACCTTTGCAGAAACTGATGGGGCCCAATGCTTCCATTTTAGATATGTATATTGCCTAATAGCTCTGGCATAATGTCACAAAATATGAGTAGCCTGTGCCATAGAAAACACTTGCTTATCAAATATCCCACGCAGCCGCTCATTACATAAGACTGGCACGTGTTCAGATCTAATGATTAAATTACCAGACAAGCAATTAAAAAAGGATCCAGTCGCTGGACAAACCTTCGGAGCCTTAAGTGATAAAAAAAAAGAGGCCAAAAAAAGTGTGTGGATAGTGTTGGTGCAGCAACTATTTAGGAGCTTAGGAGGCAAAAATGCGGATATTGGCAGAAAGCCAAGTGATGATGGATTATTTAAAAGGTCATCCCGACAGCATATCAACTTTTTACACCGGCGAAAACAAGGTGATGTACTTAATGCATTAGTCTTTTGCTTAAAAATCACTTTCTATACTTCACTTTTCAGAACTCTGGAGCAGGTAAAAAAACACCCCACCCCCAAAACAATAAAAAACACACAAAAAAGTCCCTGTTATGTCATTTTTGTAGTCACTTTATTCAGACTCTTCTGTATCTGTCTCAGAGAAAGTTGAAGGGTAACCAATGTGGTTGCACTTACACACGGTGATCTGCTCCCTGCTTGTACAACTGAATCACGTCATGCCTATATACAAAATGCCTATGTATGAACATAAGATATATAACTGTAATTATGCAAATTCTACATGCAACAGTCTTAAAAAAGCATTCCTCTAGTGAGGCTCTCCTGGCATTGTCGGCTTCCATTCAGCTTTCAGCAAAACTTGTGACCAAGAAACATCTCAAAGGATTTTCACAAGTAACTGTACTTTCATAAAACTAGTGTCATATATCAGTGCTCTCTGTTTGCAGAAGACGGGCTTAAAGGGGTTCTCCGGGAATTAAGAAAATGAAAATACTTAAAGAGGACCTTTCACCGATCCTGACATTGTGAACGAAGTATACAGACATGGAGAGCGGCGCCCGGGGATCTCACTGCTCTTATTATCCCTGGGCGCCACTCCGTTCTCCCGCTATGCCCTCCGGTATCTCCGCTCACTAAGTTACGGTAGGCGGAGATTTCGGTCACTGAGTTATTGTAGGCAGAGTCTGCCCTTGTTCTGCTGTAGCACTGGCCAATCGCAGCGCAGAGCTCACAGCCTGGGAGAAAATAACCTTGCAGGCTGTGAGCTCTGCGCTGCGATTGGCCAGCGCTAGAGCAGAACAAGGGCAGACTCCGCCTACCATAACTTAGTGACCGAAATCTCCGCCTACCGTAACTTAGTGAGCGGAGATACCGGAGGGCATAGCGGGAGAACGGAGCAGCGCCCAGGGATAATAGTAAGTGCAGTGAGATCCCCGGGCGCCGCTCTCCATGTCTGTATACTTAGTTCACAGTGTCAGGATCGGTGAAAGGTCCTCTTTAAGTATTAATTTATGATAAATATATTACCAAATACCTTTCATTAGTTATAATGGCTTATTTGGTTTAGGGAGCAATCATTAGGAGAAATAAAATGGCCAACGTCCTATTAGTGCACACAAAGCCTGTCCTAATCACACAGCAGGACAAGTTACTTCACAACACTGAGGTAAACAGCTGCCTCATCCTCCTCTCTGCTCTGCTTGTCAGTATACAGCTGAAAAGATCTTCAGCTTAATCTCTGTAGGAATGGAGTTCATGAGGAGACCTGAAGTACAGAGGGAAAGGTGTGAATAATGAGCAGCAGCTATTATATGCAGTCTCCATTACCACAGCCCACAGTCTGTCATGTCCATCCTGTCTGTACTTCATGTCTCCTCATGAACTCCATTCCTACAGAGATTCAGCTGAAGATCTAATCATCTGTACTCAGTATTATAACCCCTGACAGGTAGAGCAGAGATGGGGCAGCTCTTTAGCTCAGTGATGTAAAGTAACTTGTCCTGCTGTGTTATTAGGACAGGTTTTTTGTGTTCTAACAAAATGGCGACCATTTTGTTTCCCCTGATGATTGCTCCCTAGACAACATGAGCCATTATAAAAAATGAAAGGTATTTGGTAATATATTTATTATAAATTAATATTTAAGTATTTTCTTAACTCCCGGAGAACCCCTTTAAATAAGTCTATGAGCTCGTCGTCAGCTAATCCTACCACTCAGAGGACAGCCGATAACAGTCGAAGGGGCAGAGTGCTCTGCCTACCTGAGTGATACTGCCTGCCTGAGTGAGGTGCACCTCATCCAGACCTCCACCAATTACGTGTCAAATGTTTTATGCAAGTGCAGTTTCTCTTTAGAAGGATGACTCCAATATACATTTATTAATGATTTATTTATACATTTTTCAAGTAAATTTTTTTTGAAAGACCATCTGTCACCATACTATACTGTTCTGGGCATACTATTAATAATACAGGTCTGCTCTTCTATTACCCCAAGTGATGTAAATTCAGTTTACTCATTATTATGAGGTCAGTCGGAGTACCTCCCGCCTCACTCTCTGAGTATCTGCATATATACACTAGTGAGGGGGTTAGCGTGTGTCAGGGACATGCTTGAGAGCCATAACTATGAGTCCACTGTATTCTTCGATAACTGCTAGTAGCCAAAACAGCACAATATTAATACTACAGCAGTACTGTCCCCCTACTAGGATCTCCTTAAACAGGGCAGTAATATGTAAGGGCCCTTTCACACCTGCGTTATAGTCTTCCGGCATAGAGTTCCGTCGTCGGGGCTCTATGCCGGAAGAATACTGATCAGGATTTTCCTAATGCATTCTGAATGGACAGTCCGTCCTTCAGGATGCATCAGGATGTCTTCCGTTCCGGAACGGAACGTTTTTTGGCCGCAGCAAATAGCGCAGCATGCTGCGCTTTTTGCTCCGGCCAAAAATCCGGAACACTTGCCGCAAGGCCGGATCCGGAATGAATGCCCATTGAAAGGCATTGATCCGGATCCGGCCTTAAGCTAAACGTCGTTTCGGCGCATTGCCGGATGCGACGTTTAGCTTTTTCTCAATGGTTACCATGGCTGCCGGGACGCTAAAGTCCTGGCAGCCATGGTAAACTGTAGTGGGGAGCGGGGAGCAGCATACTTACCATCCGTGCGGCTCCCGGGGCGCTCCAGAGTGACGTCAGGGCGCCCCAGGCGCATGGATGACGTGATCGCATGGATCACATGATCCATGCGCATGGGGCGCTCTGACGTCACTCTGGAGCGCCCCGGGAGCCGCACGGATGGTAAGTATGCTGCTCCCCCGCTCCCCACTACTACTATGGCACCCAGGACTTTAATAGCGTCCTGGGTGCCATAGTAACACTGAAAGCATTTTGAAGACGGATCCGTCTTCAAATGCTTTCAGTACACTTGCGTTTTTCCGGATCCGGCGTGTAATTCCGGCAAGTGGAGTACACGCCGGATCCGGACAACGCAAGTGTGAAAGAGGCCTTAACTGGAATCTGTCACCTCCATCCGGCCCTATAAAGTACTACATGAATAGAAGATATAACGCTGACTCCAGATAAGTAAATTATGCAGATACTTACCTCCATTTCCCCGCTATGGACCCACAAACCATCCGTAGAATGCACACAGAGGACTTCTGGGTCCTCTCGATTATGTGCGCATGCACAGGAGTCCTCTTAGTGCATTCCATCTGTCTAGTTTGTGGGTGCTCAGAAGGAAATTGGGGTTGCATATGAACAAATTATTGATCCGGAGTCAGCAGCAGGCATTCGATACATGAACTACTGTACTTATTAGAGCTTGCCATAGGTGGCAGATATTTTCAGAGACCACCAGAAGAGAATTCAGCATCCTAAGGGTCACATGTCTGTAAAATGGGTCCGCATCCGTTCCGCAATTTTTGACGAACGGGTGCTGTCCATTCATTTTTAATGGAGCAGGAATGTGCTGTCCGCATCCGCGGATCCGCATCCGTGCTTTCGTTTCCGCAAAAAAATAGAACATGTCCTATTCTATTAGTGGCGGCGATGTGCGGTCCACAAAATGCATTACGGACGTGTGATTGGGGCCTAAAACCATAGCACATGACAATATGACAATTCTGTGGTAGTGCCATCAGAGCCATTCTCGTCTTGATTACTGGAACTCATTACTAATCGGTCTTCCCTTCACTAAACTCTCCCCTCTCCATGGGATCATACATTATATTAAACCTATTTTCCTAACTTAAAACCACTAATCATTACATAAAATAAGACACATGGACACGCAATATAAATGGATAAAATAGGCCACGGCCAACTTTATTAAAGAAGAGCTCAAACATTAATCATATAAATTTAAAAATTCATTATAACCACTGAATTAGACCAGCCATAAGCTCGGCCTAAATACCTGAATCAACTTGTCCGCTCGCCACTTATAGGCGAGCGACTTTACCCCTCCTTCTAATAAAGTGACAGTGACAGACCAAACAAAGGGAGGGAGGGAGGGCGGGCGGGCAGGGCAGCTGAACCTAATATGCGGCTTGGCAGACAGCCAAACGCTGGCAGCCACCGCAATTATATATACACACGTTTACTAAAACACCACCCCATACTTCTCCAATGCCCTAACTGTTGCTGGGTCCCCTAAACTTCCTAGCCCCAGCAATAATCCCACCATAGGATATCCCAAATAACCAATCACCTGTAACCTGCCACAACCCCAGCAACTAGGCTATTAGCCAACTTGACCCCTGATTTTGGTGGGAAAATTCCCACCAAAACTGCTCTAAACCACCTAATGGGATAATCATGATCCCATGAGGATCCCTCCAAATGTGATTTTCGGGATCCCAACAATCTGTCCTGAACGCAGCATCCGGGATCATCTACAGTATGTACCCTAATTTATAGTAAATAAAATGTCGGGTCATGAAAAAAAGCCCCCCCCCCCTCCCAAAAAAAAAAAAAAAAAAAGAGCACCACAATATATTTTTTTTTAAAAGACACAAGTTACTTTTCTATCCCGTCTGCTGAAGGACAAATGGGGAAATCGAATCCCCCTTGGCTTTGCTATACATGTGAATTGAAATTTCCATAATATGGCACTAACTAATATATCTTTGTTTTTTGTTTCAGGTCATTTTCTTGATAGTTAAAGCCAAGCCGCCCCCCCACCGCATGTGGCAGGCCTGAAGGTTGGGAGTTGCTGTAGGCTGCCCAGGCATGCTGGGAGTTGCAGTTTTGCAACAGCTGGAGGGCCGCAGGTTGGGCATACCTGATCTAGGAAATTGCCCTGAACATGAAGATAGATTAGTAAGTACCATATACATATTGAAATAAAGTGGCAAACCCCTTTAACATATAAGTGTTAAAGGGTAAACTATGCTTTAAATTATAAAAAATAATACTACTTTCCACACCGCGGTACAATCCTGGAGATCAGCGCAAATCTAATAAACAATATATCTCGCATCAAGTTATTTCACATACTTTTGTTTTGTAAATAAAATCGCACTTTTTGAGATGTTTTTCAAGGCATTTTTTTGTGCTCATTTGGCCAAAAAGCTGCGACCAGATGTGAAATTAAAGTCTGTAGTGAACTATAAAACACACTACATACAAGGGGTAGATTTATTGAGATCAGCATTTTCTCTGCCTTTTTTAATCTAAAGTAAATTAGAGCAAGATGCTCCACGGTTATTAGGAGGTACAAGCCGGCTAATACATTGCCCCATCTGTGGGGTGTTTTTGTGCCAGAAAATGAAATCTACTCCTACATTCTGGTGTAATGTATACACATCTGTATGGCCCATGGGAGGCAACACCTAAACCACATCCTATCTAAAACGGATGTGGCTTGTGCAAAAATTTGCAGGTATTTTTTGGTAGAAAACTGATGTAATTGGACAAATAAATTCCCCCTATAGGGTTTTGGTTTTTAGGTGTTTCGGTGGCTTTTTAGGTTCTGTGGAACCCTAAGGCTGCGCCTGCATGTACACAACAGTGGGGGGAAAAAACGGCTGTTAAAAAACGGACACACTCAGTTTTTCATGGCCATTTTTCAACCATCTGTGCATCCATTTTCTGTCCGTGTGTCCGTTTTTAATGGCAATTTTGCATCCATCTTTCATTGCCACGAAAAACAGATGAATTTCATATTTTTTCATTTTTTTTTCTTATAAAGATCCCAACCCCTGCAGCGCTCTCAGTACACATAGTGGTCCCCATCTGTAATGCCCCCCATAGTGGCCCCCATCTGTAATAATGCCCCCCCCCCCATCTGTAATAATGTCCCTCATTGTCACCCCTATCTGCATGTATTGTTTTGTTTTAGCAAAACAAAAAAAGTTAAAAAATAAAATTAAATTCTCCCCTCATCCACTTACAGGTGTAGAGGCAATCACTCCACTCTTCATTAAAAAGGAACTGCCGAAGGACCTGCTTTCAACCTGATGACGTCACCACGTACTCCCAGCATGAGTGTGTAATGATGTCATTACCTTAAGTGTAGGTCCTTCGGCAGGTCCTTTTCAATGAAGAGTGGAGTGACTGCCTCTGCACCTGTAAGTGGATGAGGCGAGTATATTTTTTTTTTTACTTCTAAAAGGCCACATTGTCCTAGTGTACCCCATCTAAGCGGCCGTTAAAAATGGTCCCATTCATTTCAATGGAGTCCATCTGGCCGTGAAACGGCCCAAAAAAGGACGTCCCATAGATTTTCATTGGTGCTAAAAATGGCTGTGCATGTAGCGTTACAGTGTGTGGCCTAGTCCCATATGAATTAGGCCTCTTTCACACGAGCGATACGGATTGTGTCAGGATCTGTTCAGGGAAAATGGATGGTTTTGCAGCAAGTTCAAGCGGTTTTCTCTGGGACTGCGTTCAGTGTTTCAGTTTCTTCTGTGAGGATACAATCCGTTTTGATGCTTTTTTTTTTTTAACATGCATGAAAAAAAAAAAAACTGAAAAATAACACTCAAAAATCTCCTAGTAACCATCAGTAAAAAATAAAAATAAAAATGCATTGTGTCCGGACGCTTCCATTTTTCACACAAGACCCGTTCACTTCTTTGGGGCCAGGGCTGCGTGAAAAACACTCAAACACTATGCTGCGATTTTTTTACTAAACGATGATGCGTGAAAACTGCATCATGTGCACAGACCCATTGAACAGAGTGCATCCAGTCGGAAAACTTGCTCGTGTGAAAGAGGCCTTGGGCCTCCTGCCCACCGCCGTATCCATTTTGTGATCCATAAATCGCGTATATGCAAAATACGGATGCGATCTATGTGCACCCCGCCATTTTTGCGGGGTCTAATATAAAAAAGGCTTATTGTCCGCAAAACAGACTAGAATAGGACAGGTTCTATTATTTGTGTCTCGGCCAAACAGATGTGGACAGCACAAGGATGACATAGGATGTGGACCCATAAAATGGGGATCGGACACAGGCCAAAAATAGGGTCTTGTGTATGAGGCCTTACAGTGAGGAACCATGTCAAGTGAATCTGGCTGACCTGGTGGCAGCTGAAGGCATCCGTGTTGGCCCCATGTTCATATGTGTCTGCATTGCTGAGAAAAATGATGTTTTAATATATGCAAATGAGCCTCTAGGAGCAATGGGGGTGTTGCCATTACACCTAGAGGCTCAGCTCTCTCTGCAACTGCCATGCCATCTGCAATTTTATTGACAGGACCAGGCAGTTACACCTGACGCCAAAGTACAGAGGGCGCAGCAGTTGCAGAGAGAGCAGAGCCTTTAAGTAAAGGAAACAACCCCATTGCTCCTCGATCCTCATTTGCATATAATAAAACATCATTTTTAAAAAAAAAACGCTTTTACTTATCCAGGCCATTCTGAGATTGTTTTTTTCGTCACATACTGTACTTCATGAAGTGGTAAAATGGAGTAAAAAAATGAATTTTTTAAAATAAATTTTGAAAAATTAGCAAATTTCTATTTCTCTACTTTTATAATAGATAATAATACCTCCAAAAATAGTTATTATTTTACATTCCCAATATGTCTACTTCATGTTTGGATCATTTTGGAAATGCCATTTTATTTTTTGGGGATGTTACAAGGCTTAGAAGTTTAGAAGCAAATCTTGCAATTTTTCAGAAAATTTCTAAAACCCACTTTTTCAGGACCAGTTCAGGTCTGAAGTCACTTTGTGAGGCTTACATAATAGAAACCACCCAAAAATGACCCAATTTTACAAACTACATCCCTCAAGGTATTCAAAACTGATTTTACAAACTTTGTTAACCCTTTAGGTGTTCCACGAGAATTAATGGAAAATAGAGATAAAATTTCAAAATTTAACTTTTTGGGCAGATTTTTCATTTGAATCCATTTTTTTCTAATTACAAAGCAAGGGTTAACAGCCAAACAAAACTCAATATTTATGGCCCTGATTCTGTAGTTTACAGGAACCCCCTATATGTGGTCGTAAACTGATGTACGGTCACACGGCAGGGCGCAGAAGGAAAGAAACGCCATACGGTTTTTGGAAGGCAGATTTTGCTGGACTGGTTTTTTGACACTATGTCCCATTTGAAGCCCCCCTAGAGTAGAAACTCCAAAAAAAGTGACCCCATTTTGGAAACTACGGGATAGGGTGGAAGTTTTGTTGGTACTATTTAGGGTACATATGATTTTTTGTTGCTCTCTATTACACTTTTTTGTGAGGCAAGGTAACAAGAAATAGCTGTTTTGGCACCGGTTTTATTTTTTGTTATTTACAACATTCATCTGACAGGTTCGATCATGTGGTCTTGTTATAGAGCAGGTTGTCACGGACACGACAATACCAAATATGACTACTTTTTTTATTTGTTTCAGTTTTACATAACAAAGTATAAAAAAAAATATGATTCTTTAGTGTCTCCACATTCTGAAAGCCATAGTTTTATTTATTTTTTGGGCGACTGTCTTGTGTAGGGGGCTCATTTTTTGGGGGATAGGATGACAGTGCGTATGACTTTTTTAATCGCTTGCCATTACACTTTTTGTGATGTAAGGTAAATGGCCTTTTTTTTTTTTTTTTTACGGTGTTCATCTGAGGGGTTAGGTCTTGTGATATTTTTAGAGAGCTGGTTCTTACAGACGTGGTGATACCTAATATGTCTACTTTTTTTTTAATTTACTTAAGTTTTACACAATACAAGCATTTTTTTTAAACAAAAAAAAAATGATGTTTTAGTGTCTCCATTTTCTGAGCCATAGTTTGTTTTTATTTTTTGGGCGATTGGCTCAGGTAGGGACTCATTTTTTGCGGGATGAGGTGACGGTTAGATTAGTACTATTTTGGGGGCATACGCCTTTTTGATCACTTGGTGTTGCACTTTTTGTGATGTAAAGTGACAAAAATGGCTTTTTTTTTTACATAGTTTTTATTTTTTTATGGTATTTATCGCACAGGGTGGATCATGTGATGCATTTATAGAGCTGGTCATTACAGACGTGGCGATACCTAATATGTGTGGGGGGGTTCTGTTTTTTTTTATTATAAAATAAGGGGAAAGGGCGTATTTTTTTTTCTTTATTAATTTTATTTAAAACTTTTTTTTTACTTTTCTTTACTTTATTTCTGATGTTTACTTTTGAGGGTCTGATCCCCTCTGCAATGCATTACAATACATTTGTATTGTAATGCATTGCCTGTTTGTGTACTACAGTGAGTAGTACACAAACAGGTTGCCTAGGAGACGGGCCTGAGGCTGGATCTCCTCGGCTCCCATAGAAGGCAGGTCCTGATGCCGTGCAAGGCATTGGGCAGCCTCTGCACGGCATTGGGCTACCTTCTAAAGACATTGAGTCCCCGCCACAGCAGCGCGGGGACTAGATGAGCTCCCTCAAACACAAACCCCTTCTATGCCGCTGTGATTGCTGATACTGGGGGGGGGGGTCACAGGACCCCCCTCGGCATTGACCCAAGGTGCCTGCCGAGGGGGCCTGCCGGTGATCGGAAATACACAGGGCGTACAGGTACGGCTGTGTCCTTAAGAGGTTAAGTACGAGCTGTCACCGCTCCTGATAAGTCTGTTTTAGTTACTACTTGCATCCCCCCATGTGATAATGTAATGCACCTCGGTACTATCTCCTATGGTTAACCTAATGTGATCCTGTGTATTTATTTCCAGGTCCTTCACAATGTGCATTTCCTATTTTGCAACTGTTATGTTCAAATGTAATAGACCTGGTTCACCAGCAGGTGGCAGCATAAATGGCAGAGCTACAGGTACAGAGAATGGAGCTATCCCTTCCATTCTAACACCCCCCCCCCCCCCCCGTGGTGTGGCGGGCGTGTCCCACTGGCTGCAGGAAGTGTGGAGACTAGTTAGAGTCAGAGTCAGTCTAGTTTACCCCCTGATAGGGAAAGGAAGCAAGAGCTGGGCACATCACTTTTTTATGTGCCCACGCCAAGCCTTGCCCAAGCCAGCTAGAGCACCTTCAGCTCTTTAGGATGTGGAGGCCACAGCTTTAAGCCTCAGAAGCCAGGAGTAAAGTTTTCCCTGGACAAATCTGGAGTCAGACTACAGAAAGAAGTTGCAGCCTACAGCAAAAGCAAAGTTATTCAACCAGACTATTAGCACAGCAGTGCCAGAGAGCAACAGAAGTAGCAGAGAGGAGTTTGCCTGCCACAGTTAATGCCAACGCCTGCTGGAACCAAGACAAAGTCTGTAAATCGTTTGGAGAAACGTTCATTGAGAGTAAAGCTGTTATTGAACTTCATCACAAGGTCTTGGCTTCATTTATTCCATTACACCCCCTTTTCATTGTTTCGGAGCGAACGCCTAGGGTCCAGCATATCCAGGTAGGAGCACCATGACACGTGCACCAACATTAAGGTACATTTAGGCTACCCTACAGGTACCCTACCTCCACAGTATCACTAAAAGGGGCCCTTGTTGCTTCATTGCAACTGGCGTCATGAAAACAAGTACTTTTTCCTCTTAAAGGGCCCTCGGGGGAGGCTCCCGCTGCAATAACAGCTCTGGAGCATCGATTCTTATGATGCTATGCTTTGCCATTCCTTATAGAAGTTAAGAATGGATTGACAGCTGTCTGTAGTCAAGGTCCAGCTGAGTGTTATCAGTTGGGGGTCTGACACTGGCAGTACTGATTAGATAGTGTCAGACATGCCTCCGACTGGTAACACCCATCTGGACCTTCATTGCAGACTGCTAACAATTCATCCATAACTTCTAGCAGGAATAATAAAGGAATGGCGCATCACAGAGCCATAAGACTAGGGAAGAAGGGGAATGCAAGTAGACAGATTCACAAGAATAAATGCTCCACAACTGTTACTAAATTCTCAGACATGTCAGGAGAGACGACAGGTCCCTTTAAGACATGGACACGGGCCTTCAAGTTCAGCATGCGAAGACAGTCATCATGTCCCTTGTAATACACAAAATACTGGTAGTCCTTTTAGGTGCAGACCTTCATACTGACAAGGACACACATAACGTACATAACATTTCATCTATATTATATCATTTCTGATAGACAATGGGGGTCAGTTATCAAAGACGGAAGGTGCAACTAAAATTTATGGCGAGATGCAGGCCTCGTCATAAATTAGGTGCATCCTCCTCCTGTCTGTGCACCTGGAGTGAAATCTACTTCGGCCCCCGACTGGACTACATTTCAATAATCATATACGCCGATTTCCTGGAATTTGACAACGAAGAATGTAACATTTTGTCTCACGGGCGTTAAAAAGATGCAAAAAGGGGGTTGGTGACTTTATTTTTACACCAAACTGTTAGTAAATGCCCTCCAGTGTCAGCACTGTCTCCAGGCCACCAAACTGCTAGTAAATGCCCTCCAGTGTCAGCACTGTCCCCAGGCCACCAAACTGCTAGTAAATGCCCTCCAGTGTCAGCACTGTCTCCAGACCACCAAACTGCTAGTAAATGCCCTCCAGTGTCAGCACTGTCTCCAGGCCACCAAACTGCTAGTAAATGCCCTCCAGTGTCAGCACTGTCCCCAGGCCACCAAACTGCTAGTAAATGCCCTCCAGTGTCAGCACTGTCTCCAGACCACCAAACTGCTAGTAAATGCCCTCCAGTGTCAGCACTGTCTCCAGGCCACCAAACTGCTAGTAAATGCCCTCCAGTGTCAGCACTGTCTCCAGGCCACCAAACTGTTAGTAAATGCCCTCCAGTGTCAGCACTGTCTCCAGGCCACCAAACTGCTAGTAAATGCCCTCCAGTGTCAGCACTGTCTCCAGGCCACCAAACTGTTAGTAAATGCCCTCCAGTGTCAGCACTGGCTCCAGGCCACCAAACTGCTAGTAAATGCCCTCCAGTGTCAGCACTGTCTCCAGGCCACCAAACTGCTAGTAAATGCCCTCCAGTGTCAGCACTGTCCCCAGGCCACCAAACTGCTAGTAAATGCCCTCCAGTGTCAGCACTGTCTCCAGGCCACCAAACTGTTAGTAAATGCCCTCCAGTGTCAGCACTGGCTCCAGGCCACCAAACTGCTAGTAAATGCCCTCCAGTGTCAGCACTGTCTCCAGGCCACCAAACTGCTAGTAAATGCCCTCCAGTGTCAGCACTGTCCCCAGGCCACCAAACTGCTAGTAAATGCCCTCCAGTGTCAGCACTGTCCCCAGGCCACCAAACTGCTAGTAAATGCCCTCCAGTGTCAGCACTGTCCCCAGGCCACCAAACTGTCACTAAATGCCCTCCAGTGTCAGCACTGTCCCCAGGCCACCAAACTGCTAGTAAATGCCCTCCAGTGTCAGCACTGGCTCCAGGCCACCAAACTGCTAGTAAATGCCCTCCAGTGTCAGCACTGTCCCCAGGCCACCAAACTGCTAGTAAATGCCCTCCAGTGTCAGCACTGTCTCCAGACCACCAAACTGCTAGTAAATGCCCTCCAGTGTCAGCACTGTCTCCAGGCCACCAAACTGCTAGTAAATGTCCTCCAGTGTCAGCACTGTCTCCAGGCCACCAAACTGTTAGTAAATGCCCTCCAGTGTCAGCACTGTCTCCAGGCCACCAAACTGCTAGTAAATGCCCTCCAGTGTCAGCACTGTCTCCAGGCCACCAAACTGTTAGTAAATGCCCTCCAGTGTCAGCACTGGCTCCAGGCCACCAAACTGCTAGTAAATGCCCTCCAGTGTCAGCACTGTCTCCAGGCCACCAAACTGCTAGTAAATGCCCTCCAGTGTCAGCACTGTCCCCAGGCCACCAAACTGCTAGTAAATGCCCTCCAGTGTCAGCACTGTCTCCAGGCCACCAAACTGTTAGTAAATGCCCTCCAGTGTCAGCACTGGCTCCAGGCCACCAAACTGCGAGTAAATGCCCTCCAGTGTCAGCACTGTCTCCAGGCCACCAAACTGCTAGTAAATGCCCTCCAGTGTCAGCACTGTCCCCAGGCCACCAAACTGCTAGTAAATGCCCTCCAGTGTCAGCACTGTCCCCAGGCCACCAAACTGTCACTAAATGCCCTCCAGTGTCAGCACTGTCCCCAGGCCACCAAACTGCTAGTAAATGCCCTCCAGTGTCAGCACTGTCCCCAGGCCACCAAACTGCTAGTAAATGCCCTCCAGTGTCAGCACTGTCCCCAGGCCACCAAACTGCTAGTAAATGCCCTCCAGTGTCAGCACTGGCTCCAGGCCACCAAACTGCTAGTAAATGCCCTCCAGTGTCAGCACTGTCCCCAGGCCACCAAACTGCTAGTAAATGCCCTCCAGTGTCAGCACTGGCTCCAGGCCAAAGGTAGAAATATCTATGCAAAATAAATAAATAAATAAATAAATCACATTATAAAAAGCAGCTCTCTCTCTCTCTCTCTCTGTCTCTCTCTCTGTCTGTCTTTCTCGCTCTGTCTCTCTCTCTCGCTCTGTCTCTCTGTCTCTCTCTCTCTCTGTCTCTCTCTGTCTTTCTCGCTCTGTCTCTCTCTCTGTCTGTCTCTCTCTGTCTCTCTCTCTCTCGCTCTGTCTGTCTCTCTCTGTCTCTCTCTCTGTCTGTCTGTCTGTCTCTCTCTTCCTCTATTTGCAGGTCTCTTACACTCCCCACGTACATGGCCCATTCAGTGACGGTCTAGCCACCAATATGCAGAGA